>NW_024061377.1:17500-140111 GCF_016432855.1 Salvelinus namaycush | reverse complement strand
GAGTGAGAGAGCAGAGGGCAAAGAGAGAGAGCAGAGGGCAAAGAGAGAGAGCAGCGAGAGAGAGAGCGAGCAGAGAAAAGAGAGCAGAGCGAGCAGAGGGAGAGATAGATCAGAGAACAGAGAGAGAGCAGAGAGAGAAAGCAGCGCAAGAGAGTAGAGAAAGAGAGAGAGCAGAGAACATAGAGAGAGCAGAGTGAGAGAAGAGGGAGAGAGAGCAGGGTGAGAGAAGAGAGCAGAGAGAGACAGCAGAGAGAGCTGAGAGCAGAGAGAGCTGAGCGAGCAGAGCACAGAGAGAGCATAGAGAGAGAGAGCAGAGAGAGAGCAGAGAGTAGGCTGAGAGAGCAAAGAGAGAGAGCAGAGAGAGAGAGAGGGGAGAGGGGGCAGAGTGAGAGAGAGAGCAGAGACCAGAGATAGAGAGCAGGCTGAGAAAGCAAAGAGAGAGTGAGAGAGCATAGAGTGAGAGCAGAGAGAGAGCAGAGAAAAGAGAGAGCAGAAGAGCAGAGGGAGAGAGAGAGCAGAGAGAGAGAGAGCAGGTTGAGAGAGCAGAGAGGGAGAGAGCAGGCTGAGAGAGCAGAGGGAGAGAGAGAGCATAGAGAGAGAGCAGGCTGAGAAAGCAAAGATAGAGCAGAGAGAAGAGAGGGCAGAGAGAACAGAGCAGAAAGAGCAGAGGGAGAGAGAGCAGAGAACAGAGAGAAGAGAGAGCAGAGAGAGAGAAAAGAGAGGGCAGAGAGAGAGAGAAAAGAGAGGGCAGAGAGAGAAAAGAGAGGGCAGAGAGAGCAGAGCGAGAGCAGAGGATAGAGAGAGCAGAGATAGACAGCAGAGAGAGCAGAGACAGCAGAGAGAGACAGCAGAGAGAGAGAGCAGAGAGAGAGAGCAGAGTGAGAGAGAACAGAGAAGGCAGAGAGAGAGAGAGCAGAGAGTGCTGAGAGAGAAGAGAGAGCAGAGAGAGCGAGAGCAGAGAGAGCAGAGACTGAGATAGCAGAGAGAGATAGCAGGGAGAGCAGAGCAGAGAGAACAGAGACAGAGAGCAGAGAGAAAGAGCAGAGAGAGAGCAGAAGGCAGAGAGCTGAGCGAGCTGAGCACAGAGAGAGCATAGAGAGAGAGCAGAGAGAGAGGAGAGGGCAGAGTGAGAGAGAGCAGAGAAGGCAGAGAGAGAGCAGAGAGAGAGCAGAGAAGGCAGAGAGAGAGCAGAGAGAGAAGAGGGCAGAGAGCAGAGGGAGAGAGCAGAGCGAGAGAGCAGGCTGAGAAAGCAAAGAGAGAGTGAGAGAGCATAGAGTGAGAGCAGAGAGAGAGCAGAGAAAAGAGAGAGCAGAGAGAGCAGGCTGAGAGCAGGCTGAGAGAGCAGAGGGAGAGAGAGCAGGCTGAGAGAGCAGAGAGAGAGCAGAGAACAGAGAGAGAGCAGGCTGAGAAAGCAAAGAGAGAGCAGAGAGGGCAGAGAGAGCAGAGGGAGAGAGAGCAGAGAACAGAGAGAAGAGAGAGCAGAGAGAGAAAAGAGAGGGCAGAGAGAGAAGAGCGAGAGCAGAGAGAGCAGAGGATAGAGAGAGCAGAGATAGACAGCAGAGAGCAGAGAGACAGCAGAGAGAGAGAGCAGAGTGAGAGAGAACAGAGAAGGCAGAGAGAGAGCAGAGAGAGAGAGAGCAGAGAGAACAGAGAGTGCTGAGAGAGAAGAGAGAGCAGAGAGCGAGAGCAGAGAGAGAGAAAGCAGAGCATTGAGAAAGGAGAGAGCAGAGACTGAGATAGCAGAGAGAGATAGCAGGGAGAGCAGAGCAGAGAGAGCAGAGAACAGAGACAGAGAGCAGAGAGAAAGAGCAGAGAGAGAGCAGAAGGCAGAGAGAGCTGAGCGAGCTGAGCACAGAGAGAGCATAGAGAGAGAGCAGAGAGAGAGAGGGGAGAGGGCAGAGTGAGAGAGCAGAGAAGGCAGAGAGAGAGCAGAGAGAGAACAGAGAAGGCAGAGAGAGAGCAGAGAAGAGGGCAGAGAGAGCAGAGGGAGAGAGAGAGCAGAGAACAGAGAGCAGAGAGACAGAGAGCAGGCTGAGAAAGCAAAGAGAGAGAGAGAGAGAGCATAGAGTGAGAGCAGAGAGAGAGCAGAGAAAAGAGAGAGCAGAGAGAGCAGGCTGAGAGAGCAGAGGGAGAGAGAGCAGAGAGAGAGAGCAGGCTGAGAAAGCAAAGAGAGAGCAGAGAGAAGAGAGAGGGCAGAGAGAGCAGAGAAAAGAGAGAGAGCAGAGAGAACAGAGCAGAAAGAGCAGAGAACAGAGAGAAGAGAAAGCAGAGAGAGAGAAAAGAGAGAAAGAGCAGAGAGGACAGAGAGAGCAGAGATAGACAGCAGAGAGGGCAGAGAGACAGCAGAGAGTGAGAGAGAACAGAGAGGGCAGAGAGAGAGAGCAGAGAGAGAACAGAGAGTGCTGAGAGAGAAGAGAGAGCAGAGTGAGAGAGAACAGAGAGGGCAGAGAGAGAGCAGAGAGAGAACACAGAGTGCTGAGAGAGAAGAGAGCAGAGAGAGAGCGAGAGCAAGCAGAGAGAGCAGAGCATAGAGAGCATAGAGAAATGTGAGAGCAGAGAGAGAGAGCAGAGAGAGATAGCAGGGAGAGCAGAGCAGAGAGAGAGAGAGACAGAGAGCAGATAGAAAAAGCAGAGAGAGAGCAGAGGGAGAGTAGAGATAGCAGAGAGAGAGAACAGAGAGGGCAGAGAGAGAGAGCAGAGAGAGTGCTGAGAGAGCAATAGAGAGCAGACTGAGAAAGCAAAGAGAGAGTGAGAGAGCAGAGAGCAGAGAAAAGAGAGAACAGCAGAGCAGACAGAGAGCAGGCTGAGAGAGAAGAGAGAGCGAGAGAGAGCAGGGAGGGAGAGAGCAGAGTGAGAGATAGAGCAGAGAGAAGAGAGCAATAGAGAGCAGAGAGCAGGCTGAGAAATAAAAGAGAGTGAGAGAGCAGAGGGAGAGAGAGCAGAGAGAGCAGAGGGAGAGAGCAGAGAGAGAGAGCAGAGAGCAGAGAGAGAAGAGGGCAGAGAGAGCAGAGAGAGTGAACTCTGTTGCTATAGTAACCCTGCATCACAACACTCTGTTGTACAATTTGTTTAATTCAATTCCACATATTTAATTGTTTTGTATTTCATTTCATATTAGTTTCATGTTTCAACCAGTCGCAGGTTAACGTCAACCTGACAGAGGAAACGTAACATCAATAACCAAACTGTTTTCACAATTAACATGCTTTTCTTGTTTCAAGTCTGTTTTATTATGAAAAGTACAATATATCCTTGTATACTTGTACAACTATGGAGCGTATGTCCATATACAATTATACAATTTGTTATTCAACATAAAAGACAACAAATCATTACATTGGTATTTTAACAGTGTTATTGTCACAATTATAGGAAGACACGCGTGTGTGTGTGTGTGTGTGTGTGTGTGTGTGTGTGTGTGTGTGTGTTTCTACAGTGTGTGTGTGTGTGTGTCCAGTGTGTGTGTGTATCTGTCCAGTGTGTGTGTGTGTGTGTCCAGTAAGTGTGTGTGTGTGTGTGTGTGTGTGTCCAGTGTGAGTGTGTGTGTGTCCAGTGTGAGTGTGTGTGTCCAGTGTGTGTGTGTGTCCAGTGTGTGTCCAGTGTGTGTGTGTGTGTGTCCAGTGTGTGTGTGTGTGTGTGTCCAGTGTGAGTGTGTGTGTCCAGTGTGTGTCCAGTGTGTGTCCAGTGTGTGTGTGTGTGTGTGTGTGTCCAGTGTGAGTGTGTGTGTCCAGTGTGTGTGTGTGTCCAGTGTGTGTCCAGTGTGTGTGTGTGTCCAGTGTGTGTGTATCTGTCCAGTGTGTGTCCAGTGTGAGTGTGTGTGTGTGTGTGTCCAGTGTGTGTCCAGTGTGTCTGTCCAGTGTGAGTGTGTGTGTGTGTCCAGTGTGTGTGTGTGTGTGTGTGTGTGTCCAGTGTGTGTCCAGTGTGTGTCCAGTGTGTGTCCAGTGTGAGCGTGTGTGTCCAGTGAGTGTGAGTGTGTGTCCAGTGTGTGTGTGTGTGTGTCCAGTGTGTGTGTGTTTGTGTGTGTGTGTGTGTGTGTCCAGTGTGTGTGTGTGTTTCCAGTGTGTGTGTGTGTGTGTGTCCAGTGTGTCTGTGTCCAGTGAGTGTGTGTGTGTCCAGTGTTTCCAGTGTGTGTGTATGTCCAGTGTGTGTGTGTGTGTGTGTGTGTCCAGTGTGTGTGTGTGTCCAGTGTGTGTGTATCTGTCCAGTGTGTGTGTGTGTGTGTGTGTGTGTGTGTGTGTGTGTGTTCAGTGTGAGTGTGTGTGTCCAGTGTGAGTGTGTGTGTGTGCCCAGTGTGTGTGTGTGTGTGTGTGTGTGTGTGTGTCCAGTGTGAGTGTGTGTCCAGTGTGTGTACGTGTGTGTGTGTGTGTGTCCAGTGTGTGTGTATCTGTCCAGTGAGTGTGTGTGTGTGTCCAGTGTTTGTGTGTGTGTGTCCAGTGTGTGTGTGTATGTGTCCAGTGTGTGTGTATCTGTCCAGTGTGTGTGTGTGTGTCCAGTGTGAGTGTGTGTGTGTGTGTCCAGGTGAGTGTGTGTGTGTGTGTCCAGTGTGAGTGTGTGTGTGTTTCCAGTGTGTGTGTGTGTGTGTCCAGTGTGTGTGTGTGTGTGTCCAGTGTGTGTGTGTGTGTCCAGTGTGTGTGTGTCCAGTGTGTGTGTGTGTGTGTGTGTGTCCAGTGTGTGTGTGTGTATGTGTGTGTTTCCAGTGTGTGTGTGTGTCCAGTGTGTGTGTGTGTGTGTGTGTCCAGTGTGTGTGTGTGTGTGTGTGTGTGTGTCCAGTGTGTCTGTGTCCAGTGAGTGTGTGTGTGTGTCCAGTGTTTCCAGTGTGTCCAGTGTGTGTGTGTGTGTGTGTCCAGTGTGTGTGTGTGTGTGTGTGTGTCCAGTGTGTGTGTGTATCTGTCCAGTGTGTGTGTGTGTGTGTTCAGTGTGAGTGTGTGTGTCCAGTGTGAGTGTCTGTCCAGTGTGTGTGTGTGTGTGTGTGTGTGTCCAGTGTGTGTGTGTGTGTGTGTGTCCAGTGTGTGTGTGTGTGTGTGTGTGTGTGTGTCCAGTGTTTCCAGTGTGTCCAGTGAGTGTGTGTGTGTGTCCAGTGAGTGTGTGTGTGTGTCCAGTGAGTGTGTGTGTGTGTCCAGTGTGTGTGTGTGTGTGTGTCCAGTGTGTGTGTGTCTGTCCAGAGTGTGTGTGTCTGTCCAGAGTGTGTGTGTGTGTCCAGTGAGTGTGTGTGTGTGTCCAGTGTGTGTGTGTGTGTGTGTGTCCAGTGTGTGTGTGTGTGTGTGTGTCCAGTGAGTGTGTGTGTGTGTCCAGTGTGTGTGTGTCTGTCCAGAGTGTGTGTGTGTGTCCAGTGTGTGTGTGTGTCCAGTGAGTGTGTGTGTGTGTCCAGTGTGTGTGTGTCTGTCCAGTGTGTGTGTGTGTCTGTCCAGTGTGTGTGTGTGTGTGTGTCTGTCCAGTGAGTGTGTGTGTCTGTCCAGTGTGTGTGTGTGTGTGTGTCTGTCCAGTGAGTGTGTGTGTGTGTCCAGTGAGTGTGTGTGTGTGTCCAGTGAGTGTGTGTGTCCAGTGTGTGTGTGTGTGTGTCCAGTGTGTGTGTGTCTGTCCAGAGTGTGTGTGTGTGTCCAGTGAGTGTGTGTGTGTGTCCAGTGTGTGTGTGTGTGTGTCCAGTGAGTGTGTGTGTGTGTCCAGTGTGTGTGTGTCTGTCCAGTGTGTGTGTGTGTGTGTCCAGTGTGTGTGTGTGTATGTGTCCAGTGTGTTTGTGTCCAGTGTGTGTGTGTGTCTGTCCAGTGTGTGTGTGTGTATGTGTCCAGTGTGTTTGTGTCCAGTGTGTGTGTGTGTCTGTCCAGTGTGTGTGTGTGTATGTGTCCAGTGTGTCTGTCCAGTGTGTGTGTGTGTGTGTGTGTGTCCAGTGTGTGTGTGTGTGTGTGTCTGTCCAGTGTGTGTGTGTGTGTGTGTGTGTGTCTGTCCAGTGTGTGTGTGTGTGTGTGTCCAGTGTGTTTGTGTCCAGTGTGTGTGTGTGTCTGTCCAGTGTGTGTGTGTGTATGTGTCCAGTGTGTTTGTGTCCAGTGTGTGTGTGTATGTGTCCAGTGTGTTTGTGTCCAGTGTGTGTGTGTGTCTGTCCAGTGTGTGTGTGTGTATGTGTCCAGTGTGTTTGTGTCCAGTGTGTGTGTGTGTCTGTCCAGTGTGTGTGTGTGTATGTGTCCAGTGTGTTTGTGTCCAGTGTGTGTGTGTGTATGTGTCCAGTGTGTCCAGTGTGTGTGTGTGTGTCCAGTGTGTGTGTCAGGTTATTATTTCAGGGACACTGAGTCGCCTTCACCCCAAACCCCAAACCCTGGATAGAGGGGCTCAGTGAATGTTGAGGTGAATGTGTACAGGTGGGTCAGTGTGTCAGAGGAGGCTCTATAGAAGGACAGAGTTCCGGCTGGCCAGTCCAGATACACTCCTACTCTGTGGGAGCTGGAGGAGGGGACGTCTATGGTAGTGGAACTATTATTGTGCCAGGCAGAGTAACGGTTGTCAGAGCAGAACAGACTCCAGGACTTGTCATTGGCTCCAAGCCAACAGTCATTACCCCTTCCTCTCCTGCTGATTCCTTTATATGTCACTCCTATAACAGCCCTCCCACTCCACTCTACCTCCCAGTAACAGCGCCCAGTCAGACCCTCTCTACACAGCACCTGTCCACAGTCCTCAAATCTCTCTGGGTGATCAGGATACGGCTGCTTCTCTCTCCTACATGTCACCTTTCTGTTCTCCTCAGACAGAGAGAGGAGTCTGTTTACTGTGTTTGGGTCCAGTGTGAGATCACAGACATCTGATGGATGAAACCAGACACAATATTAGAAATCATCATCATTCACATTAGAATGTTAACTCACTTTTCACTAATTCATTTAATGTAGATGTTTCTAGGTATCAAAAGGAGAAGTTAAGGTAACTTGAGACTTGTTGAATGATCATATGTTATACTGTATGGTAATATAAACACACTTATTCCCATTAATTACACACACACACACACACACACACACACACACACACACACACACACACACACAGTCAAAGCAACTCTTTGTAAACGTTGGTGTCCCTGATTTCTGCTTCTGTAGAACTACAGCTGATATTTAATATGACCAAGTAAGTAATGATGGTGGTCTTTGACTTAACTTGAATTAAGACTTATTCTTAGTCATATTCTTCACAGCAGTCAACACTTACATTTTCTAAGCCCAGGCTTCATTGTGTTCTCTCCACCATGTTCCACACTGTAGCGGTAAGCAGAAGAACAGACAGTCATTGAGTGATACACACACACACACACACACACACACACTGGACACACACACACACACACACACACACACACACTGGACACACACACACACACACACACACACACACACACACACACACACACACACACACACACTGGACACACACACACACACACACACACACACACACTGGACACACACACACACACACACACACACACACACTGGACACACACACACACACACACACACACACACACACACACACACACACACACACACACACACACACACACACACACACACACACACACACACACACACACACACAGTGTTTGTGTCCAGTGTGTCCAGAGTGTGTGTCCTGTGTGTGTGTGCCCAGTGTGTATGTGTGTGTCTGTGTGTTTCACACTGGACACACACACACACACACTTACTGGACACACACACACATACACACTGGACACACACACAATCAGCATATAACTTTGTCCAAGTGGTGGTCAGAATGTTTGTCTTAACCAGCCTGATAAGTCAAACATGTCTGATATGAACATTGACATAAACCCTCTACATACTTGAGTTTCTCCAGTCTGCAGTGTGGATCCTCCAGTCCAGCAGAGAGCAGTCTGACTCCTGAGTCTCCTGGGTGATTGTAGCTCAGGTCCAGCTCTCTCAGGTGTGAGGGGTTTGACTTCAGAGCTGAGTCCAGAGAAGCACAGCCTTCCTCTGTGACTAGACACCATGACAGTCTGCAAAGAGTCAAATCATATTAAAATCACACTGATATTCTTTGGTGGTGAAAATAGTGGCAGTATATTTTTTGAAAATATTCAGATATATCAGTGTCCTGAAACCTGCCATATCTATTCATGAATTAAAGTATCATTATTAAAAATGACAAATTATCAAAGTATTGCTTGTAGAGAGAATAATGTATAGTACAAATATTTGAGTAGACTGACCAGACCAGTTTAAAAAGCAGTATCAGTCAGAAGACAGTGAGGTATCAGATTTAGATTGTATTGAGTAAACAGTCCACACCATATCTATAATGACAGTGAGGTATCAGATTTAGATTGTATTGAGTAAACAGTCCACATCATATCTATAATGACAGTGAGGTATCAGATTTAGATTGTATTGAGTATACAGTCCACATCATATCTATAATGACAGTGAGGTATCAGATTTAGATTGTATTGAGTAAACAGTCCACACCATATCTATAATGACAGTGAGGTATCAGATGTAGATTGTATTGAGTAAACAGTCCACATCATATCTATAATGACAGTGAGGTATCAGATTTAGATTGTATTGAGTATACAGTCCACACCATATCTATAATGACAGTGAGGTATCAGATTTAGATTGTATTGAGTATACAGTCCACACCATATCTATAATGACAGTGAGGTATCAGATTTAGATTGTATTGAGTAAACAGTCCACACCATATCTATAATGACAGTGAGGTATCAGATTTAGATTGTATTGAGTAAACAGTCCACACCATATCTATAATGACAGTGAGGTATCAGATTTAGATTGTATTGAGGATACAGTCCACACCATATCTATAATGACAGTGAGGTATCAGATTTAGATTGTATTGAGTAAACAGTCCACACCATATCTATAATGACAGTGAGGTATCAGATTTAGATTGTATTGAGTAAACAGTCCACACCATATCTATAATGACAGTGAGGTATCAGATTTAGATTGTATTGAGTATACAGTCCACACCATATCTATAATGACAGTGAGGTATCAGATTTAGATTGTATTGAGTAAACAGTCCACACCATATCTATAATGACAGTGAGGTATCAGATTTAGATTGTATTTAGTAAACAGTCCACACCATATCTATAATGACAGTGAGGTATCAGATTTAGATTGTATTGAGTAAACAGTCCACACCATATCTATAATGACAGTGAGGTATCAGATTTAGATTGTATTGAGTAAACAGTCCACATCTGTTTCAACGTTTAGAAAAATAAAAGCACTTTATGTGTCCAGTCTGCCAATTTGAAGAAGTCATAATTAGTTAGTAATAAATTAGTTAGTAATTAATTATTCGGACCAATTCACTGATAGTGTATTAAAGTAGCCAAAAGAATAGTATTTGGTCTGATTTGGTTTGACTACATCAAGCTTGTGACTCAGACTCGTTGATTGCATTTGCAGTTTGTTTTAAGTTTTTTGAGATAACATGTTTCTAAACACCACTAGATTCTACATCCATGATTAAGAAAAACCATGAAAGAAGACAAATTTAAGACAAATCATAAATGAATCATGAATAATAATGAGTGAGAAAGTTACAGAGACAACAACAAAACATGCTAACCTCTCACCATTACGAATAACAGAATCTACAACAAAACATGCTAACCTCTCACCATTACCAATAACAGAGGCTACAACAAAACATACTAACCTCTCACCATTACCAATAACAGAGTCTACAACAAAACATGCTAACCTCTCACCGTTACCAATAACAGAGGCTAAAACAAAACATGCTAACCTCTCACCATTACCAATAACAGAGGCTACAACAACACATGCTAACCTCTCACCATTACCAATAACAGAGACTACAACAAAACATGCTAACCTCTCACCATTACCAATAACAGAGACTACAACAAAACATGCTAACCTCTCACCATTACCAATAACAGAGGCTACAACAAAACATGCTAACCTCTCACCATTACCAATAACAGAGGCTACAACAAAACATGCTAACCTCTCACCATAACCAATAACAGAGGCTACAACAAAACATGCTAACCTCTCACCATTACCAATAACAGAGGCTACAACAAAACATGCTAACCTCTCACCATTACCAATAACAGAGGCTACAACAAAACATGCTAACCTCTCACCATTACCAATAACAGAGGCTACAACAAAACATGCTAACCTCTCACCATTACCAATAACAGAGGCTACAACAAAACATGCTAACCTCTTACCATTAACCTCAAATAAAAGGTGACATTCTGTACTGTCACCTAATATGAAACATTCTATCTCAAATCCAAAATGCTGGAGCATAGCACCAAATGTAAAACTGTCAGCTTCACTGTCCAAACACATATGGTGTGGACTATGTGTGTCTGGTAAACACATGTGGATCTGGTGAACAGTTATCACTTGTTGACCAACTACAGGAATACTGACCTCAGAGTCTCCAGTTTACAGTGGGGATTCCCCAGTCCAGCAGAGAGCAGCTTCACTCCTGAATCCTTCAGGTCATTGTTACTCAGATCCAGCTCTCTCAGGTGTGAGGGGTTTGACCTCAGAGCTGAGACCAGAGAAGCACAGCCTTCCTCTGTGACTAGACAGAGTGACAGCCTGCAAAGAGTCAAATCATATTAAAATCACACTGCTATTCTTTGGTGGTGAAAATAGTGGCAGTATATTTTTTCAACATATTCAGATACATCAGTGTCCTGAAACCTGCCATATCTATTCATAAATTAATGTATCAATATTAGAAACTGCAAATTATCAAAGTATTGCCTGCAGATAGAAAAATGTATTGTACAAATATTTGAGTAGACTGACCAGACCAGTTTAAAAATTTTAGATTGTATTGAGTAAACAGTCCACACCATATCTATAATGACAGTGAGGTATCAGATTTAGATTGTATTGAGTATACAGTCCACACCATATCTATAATGACAGTGAGGTATCAGATTTAGATTGTATTGAGTAAACAGTCCACACCATATCTATAATGACAGTGAGGTATCAGATTTAGATTGTATTGAGTATACAGTCCACATCTGTTTCAACGTTTAGAAAAATAAAAGCACTTTATGTGTCCAGTCTGCCAATTTGAAGAAGTCATAATTAGTTAGTAATAAATTAGTTAGTAATTAATTATTCGGACCAATTCACTGATAGTGTATTAAAGTAGCCAAAAGAATAGTATTTGGTCTGATTTGGTTTGACTACATCAAGCTTGTGACTCAGACTCGTTGCATTTGCAGTTTGTTTTAAGTTTTTTGAGATAACATGTTTCTAAACACCACTAGATTCTACATCCATGATTAAGAAAAACCATGAAAGAAGACAAATTTAAGACAAATCATAAATGAATCATGAATAATAATGAGTGAGAAAGTTACAGAGACAACAACAAAACATGCTAACCTCTCACCATTACGAATAACAGAATCTACAACAAAACATGCTAACCTCTCACCATTACCAATAACAGAGACTACAACAAAACATGCTAACCTCTCACCATTACGAATAACAGAATCTACAACAAAACATGCTAACCTCTCACCATTACCAATAACAGAGACTACAACAGAACATACCAACCTCTCACCATTACCAATAACAGAGACTACAACAAAACATGCTAACCTCTCACCATTACCAATAACAGAGACTACAACATAACATACCAACCTCTCACCATTACCAATAACAGAGGCTACAACAAGACATGCTAACCTCTCACCATTACCAATAACAGAGGATACAACAAGACATACTAACCTCTCACCATTACAATAACAGAGACTACAACAAAACATGCTAACCTCTGACCATTACCAATAACAGAGACTACAACAAAACATGCTAACCTCTGACCATTACCAATAACAGAGACTACAACATAACATACCAACCTCTCACCATTACCAATAACAGAGGCTACAACAAGACATACTAACCTCTCACCATTACAATAACAGAGACTACAACAAAACATGCTAACCTCTCACCATTACCAATAACAGAGACTACAACATAACATACCAACCTCTCACCATTACCAATAACAGAGGCTACAACAAGACATACTAACCTCTCACCATTACCAATAACAGAGGCTACAACAAAACATGCTAACCTCTCACCATTACAATAACAGAGACTACAACAAAACATGCTAACCTCTGACCATTACCAATAACAGAGACTACAACAAAACATGCTAACCTCTCACCATTACCAATAACAGAGACTACAACAAAACATACTAACCTCTTACCATTACCAATAACAGAGGCTACAACAAAACATGCTAACCTCTCACCATTACCAATAACAGAGGCTACAACAAAACATGCTAACCTCTCACCATTACCAATAACAGAGGCTACAACAAAACATGCTAACCTCTCACCATTACCAATAACAGAGGCTACAACAAAACATGCTAACCTCTCACCATTACCAATAACAGAGGTTACAACAAAACATGCTAACCTCTCACCATTACCAATAACAGAGGCTACAACAAAACATGCTAACCTCTCACCATTACCAATAACAGAGACTACAACAAAACATGCTAACCTCTCACCATTACCAATAACAGAGGCTACAACAAAACATACTAACCTCTCACCATTACCAATAACAGAGGCTACAACAAAACATGCTAACCTCTCACCATTACCAATAACAGAGGCTACAACAAAACATGCTAACCTCTCACCATTACCAATAACAGAGGTTACAACAAAACATGCTAACCTCTCACCATTACGAATAACAGAATCTACAACAAAACATGCTAACCTCTCACCATTACCAATAACAGAGGCTACAACAAAACATACTAACCTCTCACCATTACCAATAACAGAGGCTACAACAAAACATGCTAACCTCTCACCATTACCAATAACAGAGGCTACAACAAAACATGCTAACATCTCACCATTACCAATAACAGAGGCTACAACAAAACATGCTAACCTCTCACCATTACCAATAACAGAGACTACAACAAAATATACTAACCTCTCACCATTACCAATAAAAGAGACTACAACAAAACATGCTAACCTCTCACCATTACCAATAACAGAGGATACAACAAAACATGCTAACCTCTCACCGTTACCAATAACAGAGGATACAACAAAACATGCTAACCTCTCACCGTTACCAATAACAGAGACTACAACAAAACATACTAACCTCTCACCATAACCAATAACAGAGGCTACAACAAAACATGCTAACCTCTCACCGTTACCAATAACAGAGACTACAACAAAACATGCTAACCTCTCACCATTACCAATAACAGAGGCTACAACAAAACATACTAACCTCTCACCATTACCAATAACAGAGGCTACAACAAAACATGCTAACCTCTCACCATAACCAATAACAGAGGCTACAACAAAACATGCTAACCTCTCACCATTACCAATAACAGAGGCTACAACAAAACATGCTAACCACTCACCATTACCAATAACAGAGGATACAACAAAACATGCTAACCTCTCACCATTACCAATAACAGAGACTACAACAAAACATGCTAACCTCTCACCATTACCAATAATAGAGGCTACAACAAAACATGCTAACCTCTCACCATTAGCAATAACAGAGGCTACAACAAAACATGCTAACCTCTCACCATTACCAATAATAGAGGCTACAACAAAACATGCTAACCTCTCACCATTACCAATAACAGAGGCTACAACAAAACATACTAACCTCTCACCATTACCAATAACAGAGGCTACAACAAAACATGCTAACCTCTCACCATTACCAATAACAGAGACTACAACAAAACATGCTAACCTCTCACCGTTACCAATAACAGAGACTACAACAAAACATACTAACCTCTCACCATAACCAATAACAGAGGCTACAACAAAACATGCTAACCTCTCACCATTACCAATAACAGAGACTACAACAAAACATGCTAACCTCTCACCATTACCAATAACAGAGACTACAACAAAACATGCTAACCTCTCACCATTACCAATAACAGAGGCTACAACAAAACATGCTAACCTCTCACCATTACCAATAACAGAGGCTACAACAAAACATGCTAACCTCTCACCATTACCAATAACAGAGACTACAACAAAACATGCTAACCTCTCACCATTACCAATAACAGAGACTACAACAAAACATGCTAACCTCTCACCATTACCAATAACAGAGGCTACAACAAAACATGCTAACCTCTCACCATTACCAATAACAGAGACTACAACAAAACATACTAACCTCTCACCATTACCAATAACAGAGGCTACAACAAAACATACTAACCTCTCACCATTACCAATAACAGAGGCTACAACAAAACATGCTAACCTCTCACCATAACCAATAACAGAGACTACAACAAAACATGCTAACATCTCACCATTAACCTAAAATAAAAGGTGACATTCTGTACTGTCACCTAATATGAAACATTCTATCTCAAATCCAAAATGCTGGAGCATAGCACCAAATTTAAAACTGTAAGCTTCACTGTCCAAACACATATGGTGTGGACTATGTGTGTCTGGTAAACACATGTGGATCTGGTAAACAGTTATCACTTGTTGACCAACTACAGGAATACTGACCTCAGAGTCTCCAGTTTACAGTGGGGATTCCCCAGTCCAGCAGAGAGCAGCTTCACTCCTGAATCCTTCAGGTCATTGTTACTCAGATCCAGCTCTCTCAGGTGTGAGGGGTTTGACCTCAGAGCTGAGACCAGATAATCACAGCCTTCCTCTGTGACTAGACAGCCTGACAGCCTGCAAAGAGTCAAATCATATTAAAATCACACTGTTATCCTTTGATGGTCAAAATTCGCTGCGGTATATTTTTCCAACATTTTCAGATATATCAGTGTCCTGAAACCTGCCATATCTATTCATAAACTAATGAATGTGTCATTATTATAAATGATCATGATATTATTTGTAGAGAGAAACATTTATATCCTAAATATTTGAGTAGACTGACCAGACCAGTTTAAAAAGCAGTATCAGTCAAAAGACAGACAGTGAGGTATCAGATTTAGATTGTATTGAGTATACAGTCCACACCATATCTATTTTGACAGTGAAGCTAACATTTCAAATGTGACTCTATAGTCCAACTGTTTGGATTTGAGATATAATGTTTATATGAGGTGACAGTATATAATGTAACCTTTTTTGGGGGGTATTTTAATACATATCTGTTTCACGGTTTGAAATAAAAGCACTTTATATACCTCGTCCCCCGTTTGAATTTGTCATAAGTAATCTAACCAATTCACTTATAGTGCATTAAAATTATAGGAGTCAAAAGTTTAGTATTTGGTCTGACATTCCTTGAACGCAATGACTTCATCAAGCTTGTGACTTAAACTCGTTTATTGCATTTGCAGGTTGCTTTGGTTGTGTTTTGGTTGAGTTTTGGGTTAGGTTTTGCCCAATATTAAAATGGTGGATGATGAATGGAGTAATCTTCTGTCTCAGTGAGTAGATAACATGTTTCTAAACACTACTAAATAAATGCTGATGATGCCATGATTAACACAAATCATGAATGAATCATAAATAAAAATAAGTGAGAAAGTTATGGAGGCTACAACAAAACATGCTAACCTCTCACCATTACCAATAACAGAGGCTACAACAAAACAAGCTAACCTCTCACCATTACCAATAACAGAGACTACAACAAAACATGCTAACCTCTCACCATTACCAATAACAGAGACTACAACAAAACATACTAACCTCTCACCATTACCAATAACAGAGGCTACAACAAAACAAGCTAACCTCTCACCATTACCAATAACAGAGGTTACAACAAAACATGCTAACCTCTCACCATTACCAATAACAGAGACTACAACAAAACATGCTAACCTCTCACCATTACCAATAACAGAGACTACAACAAAACATGCTAACCTCTCACCATTACCAATAACAGAGGCTACAACAAAACATGCTATCCTCTCACCATTAGCAATAACAGAGACTACAACAAAACATGCTAACCTCTCACCATTACCAATAACAGAGGCTACAACAAAACATGCTAACCTCTCACCATTACCAATAACAGAGACTACAACAAAACATGCTAACCTCTCACCATTACCAATAACAGAGGCTACAACAAAACATGCTAACCTCTCACCATTACCAATAACAGAGACTACAACAAAACATGCTAACCTCTCACCATTACCAATAACAGAGGCTACAACAAAACATGCTAACCTCTCACCATTACCAATAACAGAGGCTACAACAAAACATGCTAACCTCTCACCATTACCAATAACAGAGGCTACAACAAAACATGCTAACCTCTCACCATTACCAATAACAGAGACTACAACAAAACATGCTAATCTCTCACCATTACCAATAACAGAGGCTACAACAAAACATGCTAACCTCTCACCATTACCAATAACAGAGACTACAACAAAACATGCTAACCTCTCACCATTACCAATAACAGAGGCTACAACAAAACATGCTAACCTCTCACCATTACCAATAACAGAGACTACAACAAAACATGCTAACCTCTCACCATTACCAATAACAGAGGCTACAACAAAACATGCTAACCTCTCACCATTACCAATAACAGAGGCTACAACAAAACATGCTAACTTCTCACCATTACCAATAACAGAGGCTACAACAAAACATGCTAACCTCTCACCATTACCAATAACAGAGGCTACAACAAAACATGCTAACTTCTCACCATTACCAATAACAGAGGCTACAACAAAACATGCTAACTTCTCACCATTACCAATAACAGAGGCTCCAACAAAACATGCTAACCTCTCACCATTACCAATAACAGAGGCTACAACAAAACATACTAACCTCTCACCATAACCAATAACAGAGACTACAACAAAACATGCTATCCTCTCACCATTAACCTCAAATAAAAGGTGACATTCTGTACTGTCACCTAATATGAAACATTATATCTCAAATCCAAAATGCTGGAGCATAGCACCAAATGTAAAACTGTAATCTTCACTGTCCAAACACATATGGTGTGGACTATGTGTGCCTGGTAAACACATGTGGATCTGGTGAACAGTTATCACTTGTTGACCAACTACAGGAATACTGACCTCAGAGTCTCCAGTTTACAGTGGGGATTCCCCAGTCCAGCAGAGAGCAGCTTCACTCCTGAATCCTTCAGGTCATTGTTACTCAGATCCAGCTCTCTCAGGTGTGAGGGGTTTGACTCCAGAGCTGAGACCAGAGAAGCACAGCCTTCCTCTGTGATTCCACAGCCTGACAGCCTGACAAAGAGATCATCATGACTTCACAAACACACTGTTAATTTAACACCAGTAGTGTAGAAGGACAATGGCAGATGCATTTGGTTTATTCTCCCAAACAACATATAGATTCATCTTCCATCTCCTAGAATTGTATGGTCATTTTGTTATACTAATGTGAAAATCAATGCATTTCTTCAATATGTTTTTCAATATAATATTATACACATATTATTATGCATATTGTTCTCTAAACTGAATATTTCTTCCTGATGATTAGTTCTTATATGTCATTTTATTTACTCACAGAACATCTCTGGAGGCTTTGACCACAGGCAGCAGCCTCAGAAGACCTTCCTCTGATCTGGAGTATTTCTTCAGGTCAAACACATCCAGCTCCTTTTCTGAAGTCAGCAACACAAAGACCAGACCTGACCACTGTGCAGGTGAAAGGTTGGGTTTTGAGAGACTTCCTGAGCTCAGGAAGCTTTGGATCTCCTCCACTAGAGAATGGTCATTCAGTTCATTCAGAC
Organism: Salvelinus namaycush; assembly: GCF_016432855.1. Taxonomy (NCBI): domain Eukaryota; kingdom Metazoa; phylum Chordata; class Actinopteri; order Salmoniformes; family Salmonidae; genus Salvelinus; species Salvelinus namaycush. Next base: position 122,226 of record NW_024061377.1, on the reverse strand, counting down.
AGTGGAACAGATTGATGCTCTTCTCTGGAGAGGGATTCTCCCTGATCTTCTCCTTGATGTACTTGACAGTTTCTTCATGGCTATGTGAGCTACTTCTTGTCTTTGTCAGTAGACCTCGTAAGTGCTTCTGATTGGACTCCAGTGAGAGGCCCAGAAGGAAGCGAAGGAAAAGGTCCAGGTTTCCTGTCTCACTTTGTAAAGATTTATCCACAGCACTCTTGTAGAAAGTAACTTTACGCCTTTGTTTGATCCTCACAGAAAGTCTCCTGGACGTTGATTGCAGTTTGTCCATTAGATTCTCATTGTTGTTGATGAATGAGAGGAACACATATACAGCAGCCAGAAACTCCTGAATGCTCAGATGAACAAAGCAGTACACCTTGTTCTGGTACAGCCCACATTCCTCTTTAAAGAACTGTGTGCACAATCCTGAGTACACTGAGGCTTCATTGACATCAATGCCAGCCTCTTTCAGGTCTTCTTCATAGAAAATCAGATTGCCATTCACAAGCTGTTGAAAAGCCAGTTTTCCCAGTGACAGAATGCTCTCTTTATTCCAGTGTGGACCTGTCTCTTCTTTCCCAAGATACTTTTTATTATTCTGTTTGGTATGAAACTCCACAAGGTGTGTGTACATCTCAGTCAGAGTCTTGGGCATCTCTTCTCTCTTATGTTTCAGCAGGTGTTCAAGGACTGTTGCAGAAATCCAACAGAAGACTGGAATGTGGCACATGATGTGGAGGCTCCTTGATGTCTTTATGTGTGAGATGATTCTGCTGGCCAGGTCCTCATCACTGTATCTCTTCCTGAAGTACTCCTCCTTCTGTGGGTCATTGAACCCTCGTACCTCTGTCACCTGGTCAACACACCCTGAAGGGATCTTATTGGCTGCTGCAGGACGGGTAGTTATCCAGAGGAGAGCAGAGGGAAGCAGATTTCCCTTGATGAGATTTGTCAGCAGAACATCCACTGAGGTTGACTTTGAGACGTCACAACAGATCTTGTTCTTCTGGAAGTCTAGGGGCAGTCGGCACTCATCCAGACCATCAAAGATGAACAGAACTTTGTACTTGTCGAAGTTGGAAATTCTTGATTGTTTGGTTTCCATTGAGAAGTGATTGAGAAGTTCAATGAAAGTGTGTTTGTCCTCTTTCATCAAATTCAGCTCCCGAAAAGGGAATGAAAATACAAATTGGACATCCTGATTTGCTTTTCCTTCAGCCCAGTCCAGAATGAACTTCTGCACAGAGACTGTTTTTCCAATGCCAGCGACTCCCTTTGTCAGCACAGTTCTGATAAGTTTGTCTTGTCCAGTTAAGGGTTTGAAGATGTCGTTACATTTGATTGCAGTCTCTGGTCTTGCTTGTTTCCTGGTTGTTGTCTCAATCTGTCTCAGCTCATGTTCATTATTGACCTCTCCTGTTCCACCCTCTGTGATGTAGAGCTCTGTGTAGATCTTATTGAGAAGTGTTGGGTTTCCTTGTTTAGCGATCCCCTCAAAAACACATTGAAACTTCTTCTTTAAATTAGATTTGAGTTCACGTTGACAAATCACAGCAAGCTCATCTGAATGAAGAAATAACACAGAGGATATTAATATTACGTCTGTTTTAATGCTACAGTATTGTAGGACTGTTATAAAGATTTTAATTATAATAATTTACTCTCTTAACTGACTGTATAAATGTGTAAATGTTTTCATATTGCATTACAGACTGGTGTGACTGATTATATTATTATTGGTATTATTGATGGTATTATTAATGTTGTCTCTCTCTCTAAATTAATCACCACAACACATCCCTGCTGCTACCTGATGAGGTCACTAGGTGTTGTGTTAAGGCTGCTACAATATCATTGAGTTACACAGCTACTTTAGCTGTACTTTAGCTACAGCTTTTAAATGTTATAAAACAGCATTCAACATGAGGCAGACAGATCTTACATTTCTCCAGTGTGTCAGCAAGCTCCTTCTGGTTCATTTTCCTCAGGACGTGCAGTGTGATCTTCAGAGCCCCCTCTCTGGCACTGCTCTCCTGCTTCTCATCTTCAGCATCCACCACTTCCTGCTTCTGACTCTCAAAGCCTTCTGGGAGTTCTGGACTAAGAATCCTCTTGAACATCTTCAGCTCGTTCTTCACAAATGTCATCATTTTCTCTTCAAGCAACTGGAATAAATAAAGTAAATAAGTTAAGCAAGAGACAAAATGCTTTCTCATTAACACATTAATGAATGATTGACAGATCAACTTTACTTGAGGTAAACAAAAACAAATGTACATAACATGACCACATACACTGAATATGGAGGCCAGGTCTGTTTGATGACTCTGGGAAGACTGACCACTGAGAATCTCTGACTCTGATCTCTCCTGTTGGTTTCTGTGGACAAAACATGAGATTACATCTCCTCATCCTGGGAGTACACACACACACACACACACACACACACACACACACACACACACACACACACACACACTCCACACACACACTCCACACACACACTCCACACACACACTCCACACACACACTCCACACACACACTCCACACACACACTCCACACACACACTCCACACACACACACACACACACACACACACACACACACACACACACACACACACACACACACACACACACACACACACGGAGGGAATGTTGCGTTTGTTTAATATTGTTTTAGGACTATGAAAATGGACAAAAGGACTAGCCTATGGATTATCACAACAACAAAAATAAATGTGAACATGGGAGAGGAGAAATGACTAGAGACAGTGTTGTTTAACTCACTGACCATGACCCATGAGTTCTTCTTACCTTTGTTCAGTAGAAAAGTCTCCCTCTCTAAAGGATATAGGTAGTCTCATAGACCAGTCACTCTTCATGGACACACAGCTGGGTACAGGGGAGGCTGGTCTCTCCTGCTTGATTGGTCTTCAACACAACAGAGACAAACATTACATCTCTCATCTACTCTGAGCTCAGATGGGGAAACAGAAGAAGTTTCATTCCAAAAAGCTATATATCCATTTTCAGAAATGTTCGTAAATTAGCTTTTATTGTTTATTAAAGAAGTTATGTTTATGCTAAATTATGTTTATATTTTTTTGCTAAATGAGATGGCACGTGGGTACCTGCTTCTATAAACCAATGAGGAGATGGCACGTGGGTACCTGCTGCTATAAACCAATGAGGAGATGGCACGTGGGTACCTGCTGCTATAAACCAGCGCGAACTGCGTCACAAATAGAACTGACTTCTAGACGCTCGTTGTTAGCGTGCGCGAGCAGTGTGTCATTTTTAACAACGAAATTAATTTAGCGACACGAGCGTTGTAGTCAGCCCCGCTAAAAGGCTGGTGTCGTTACTCTGCCTTCTCCGGGGGCATGTTGAGGTAAATTTACTAGCCGGGAGGGTTGATTTATGTAATTTATTGGTGGACTGGAAAACGCACTCTTGTCTTTTCTATTCCGAGGTTGTTTACTCGCAATATCAGATATTAAGATGTTTTTTTATAATGAATGTTTACTGAGGTTGAGGCTCTGACTAGTGATTATTTACCCGGTGTTCAATACCTGCTATTGAGGCGCCCTGAAAATAATATTCAAAAGATTGGTCCTTGGACACAGAGGGGTTAAACACTAAAGTTACCGTCCATCTAGGGAAGAGAGGAGAACCGGACAGAGGTAGCCAGCATCCGTCAACGAGAGAATTATGTATTGTTAGCTAAGTTAACTAGGATGCTGCTGGTATAGTAGCTAGCTAGCTTACCTAGCTGTACCGACTAGCTTGGCTAGCTAGCTGGTCGTTCTGTACCTCGTCTCGATGAAAATGACGAATCCAGTGAACCACAAAATGAAACAAGGATAGAGAGTGAAAAGGATCTGGCTACACTCATACTGTCCCTGACAGTAAAGAAAAAAGCAAATTGAACAAGAAACTTCGGTGTCTCAACACTGTAGTGAACTCCGTCGTTATTCCCCAAGATCACCTCAGACAACTCTGCGCGTAACCGGACAATATGCTTGGCGCCACACCGAACGTGGACGCGGACAGTTCTGTACGGGGACATAAGCAGTGCAACACAATCAACTAAACCTAGTCTTTGCAGTGGGTTACATTAGTAATATTCATTTTTTATTATTATGTTAAACAAACATTCTATGTTTTTTTATAACAATGTTTTGAGATCTGGGCCCATATCGCCAATGTGTCTCAGAGTAGAAAATTGGTCGTATAAGTGCTGAGAATAAAGACATTTTACACTTATGGGTATAAATTAAAGCTATGCATGAAGTCTCTAGTCCCACCTAGTCGGCAGATATTTAGGACACCTGGTGAGCTGTCCTAAGTAGTTAAGAGTTAACAGCAGGTGTCTTGATAATACTATAGAATAATGCAGTGAGTCAGTGGTTCCTGAGCCACATGTAATTGCTTTGTAGTAGTTAAAAATAATGTTTTATATTTCTATATGATCAATCTATAAATAATATAGACCTACATGCAACAGTGTGTGTTGTGCTTTTGGCAATGATTTATGTATAATTATGTATAACAAGCGATACCATGTATGTCTGCATAGCACTTTGTCTTCATTTTGGCAGATGAACTCATGCTTATTTCTGAAGATTAACTCAGGTTTTCACCCAGTGGCTAAGGAATTGGAGCTGTGGCAGGAGTTGGACCTGTGGCCGAAAGGTGGCTGGTTTGAATCCCGGGCTGGGCGCTGGAAAAAACAGGAGGAATTGATCTGACCACTGGAGGGCTGCTGGGTTCACATCCTCAAAACATTAACCTTTTGTTGATCAGAACTCTAGAGGTTCATCTTCACTGAACCCAAAAATATATATCACTTTTAGTGGTTCCATATATTAAGGAAGTGATAGAAGCCTTTTTGGGTTCTATAAGGAACCTTCTTTTCTAGGAGTGTAAAATAAACACGTTTATCTTTTGATGATTTAATTATCTACATCATGTTACTTCAAGTTGTCCCTTTGGAGCGCAACATCACATTGTTAAAAAATAATCCTAAATTGGGCGTGGCTATAAATTGGGCAATTGAAGGCATCTAGGGTGTAATATGTGTTAGATGAATATGAACATTGTACGCAACGTTGTAGGAAACATTATTGGCAAGGGACTTGATGCCATCAGAATTGGTCAAAAAAAATATGCATTCCATTATATTAGGCAATAATTCAATCGAATAAAATCTAATTGTATTAGTCACATGCGCCGAATACAACAGGTGTAGACCTTACAGTGAAATGCTTACTTACGAGCCCATAAAACAATGCAGGTAAATAAAAAATACGATTAAGAATAAGAAATAAAAGGAACAAATAATTAAAGAGCAGCAGTAAAATAACAATAGTGAGACTATATCCAGGCGGGTACCGGTACAGAGTAAATGTGGAGGCTATATACTGATGGGTACCGGTACAGAGTCAATGTGGAGACTACATACAGGTGGGTACCGGTACAGAGTCAATGTGGAGACTATATACAGGTGGGTACCGGTACAGAGTCAATGTGGAGACTACATACAGGCGGGTACCGGTACAGAGTCAATGTGTGGGGGCACCGGTTAGTTGAGGTAATATGTACATGTAGGTACAGTTATTAAAGTGATTAGATGATAACAGAGAGTAGCAGTGGTGTAAAATGGGGGGGGGGCAATGCAAATAGTCTGGGTAGGCATTTGATTAGATGTTCAGTCAGGAGTCTTATGGCTTGGGGGTAGAAGCTGTTTAGAAGCCTCTTGGACCTAGACTTGGCACTCCGGTACCATTTTCCGTGCAATAGCAGAGAGAACAGTCTATGACTAGGGTGGCTGGAGTCTTTGACAATTTTTAGGGCCTTCCTCTGACACCGCCTGGTATAGAGGTCCTGGATGGCAGGAAGCTTGTCCCCAGTGATGTACTGGACTGTACACATTACCCTCTCTAGTGCCTTGCGGTCGGAGGCCAAGCAGTTTCCATACCAGGCAGGGATGCAACCAGCCAGGATGCTCTCGATGGTGCAGCTGTAGAACCTTTTGAGGATCTGAGGACCCATGCCAAATCTTTTCAGTCTCCTGAGGGGGAATAGGTTTTGTCGTTCCCTCTTCCCAACTGTCTTGGTGTGTTTGGACCATGTTAGTTTGTTGGTGATGTGGATGCCAAGGAACTTGAAGCTCTCAACCTGCTCCACTTCAGCCCCGTCGATGAGAATGGGGGAGTGCTCGGTCCTCTTTTTCCTGTAGTCCACAATGATCTCCTTAGTCTTTATGTTGAGGGTTAGGTTGTTATCCTGGCACCACCCGGCCAGGTCTCTGACCTCCTCCCTATAGGCTGTCTCGTCGTTGTCGGTGATCAGGCCTACCACTGTTGTGTCATTGTCAAACTTAATGATGGTGTTGGAGTCGTGCCTGGCCGTGCAGTCATGAGTGAACAGGGAGTACAGAAGGGGACTGAGCACGCACCCCTGAGGGTCCCCTGTGTTGAGGATCAGCGTGGCAGATGTGTTGTTACCTACCCTCACCACCTGGGGGCGGCCTGTCAGAAAGTCCAGGATCCAGTTGCAGAGGGAGGTGTTTAGTCCCAGGATCCTTAGCTTAGTGATGAGCTTTGAGGGCACTATGTTGTTGAATGCTGATCTGTAGTCAGTGAATAGCATTCTCACATAGGTGTTCCTTTAGTCCAGGTGGGAAAGGGCAGTGTGGAGTGCAATAGAGATTGCATCTGTAGATCTTTTAGGGCGGTGTGCAAATTGGAGTGGATCTTGCGTTTCTGGGATAATGGTGTTGATGTGAGCCACATTTTATGTTCAATCAATCAATTGATTTATCTTTTGCTACTTGTAGGCTACTGTCTGTAATTTGTCTCAATATATTTTATGATGTGTAGCCTAACGTGATTTAGTGCATTTTTATTGGGTAAGCATTAGAATAAGGCGCCTCAATATTTGCAGCCATAGGTGGTAATATTCCTCGAGGTGCTGATCCGTCATCAGTATTGTGAAATAATTATAATGTTAATCCTTTGTCAAATATCTATATAATGGATAATATTTCAACCGGACAACAGCGTATTCAATAGAATTGAAAAAGAACGGAGAGTGCGCACAAGGTCATGTGCGTAAACCTCCAGTGAAAATGTTCCTAAAACTAATTATTTTTTAATGTTTTTTCAAAAAACAAGCCTGAAACCATGTATAAAGGCTGTTGACATCTAGTGGAAGCCATAGGAACTGCAATCTGGGAGCTAAATCCCACTATTTTCAATAACAAGTCAATGGAAAACATTGACACATCAAAAAATCCCATTTCCTGGATGGATTTTCCTCGGGTTTTCACCTGCCATATCAGTTCCGTTATACTCACAGACATTATTTTAACAGTTTTATCTACCAATTATATGCATTTCCTAGCTTCTGGGCCTGAGTAACAGGCAGTTCACTTTGGGCACGCCAGACTCTCCAAAATTCAGGATACTTCCCCCTAGCCTTATGAAGTTAATAACTTCTTAAGGCTAGGTGGGACGCTAGCGAACCACCTCGACAACATCCGGTGAAATTGCAGAGCGCCAAATTCAAAACACAAAATTCTTAATATTAAACATTCATGAAAATACAAGTGTCATACATGATTTTTTAGCTTACATTTACATTTTACATTTTAGTCATTTAGCAGACGCTCTTATCCAGAGCGACTTACAGTAGAGTGCATACATTTTATTACATTTTTACATACTGAGACAAGGATATCCCTACCGGCCAAACCCTCCCTACCGGCCAAACCCTCCCTAACCCGGACGACGCTATGCCAATTGTGCGTCGCCCCACGGATCTCCCGGTTGCGGCCGGCTGCGACAGAGCCTGGGCGCGAACCCAGCCCAGCCTGGGCGCGAACCCAGAGACTCTGGTGGCGCAGCTAGCACTGCGATGCAGTGCCCTAGACCACTGCGCCACCCGGGAGCTTAGAATCTTGGTAATCGAACCGCTTTGTGCGATTTACAATAGGCTTTATGGTGAAAGCATTTGATCGTCTGAGGACAGCGCCTCACCAACTTTCTGCATTAGCATAAATGTATAACCTGCACAAGTGTCATAAAACTCAAAAATAGTGATAAGATAAATGACTTACCTTTGAAGATCTTCCTCTGTTGGCAATCCAAGGGGTCCCAGGAACACAATAAATGGTTGTTTTGTTCGATAAAGTCCCTCTCTAAATCCCCAAAACTCTGTTTTGTTGGCTTGTTCTGTTCAGTAATCCACTGGCTCAATGGCGTTCAAAACATGCAGACCAATACATCCTAATAGTACCGGTAAAGTTCATCAAAACATGCAGACCAATACATCCTAATAGTACCGGTAAAGTTCATCAAAACATGCAGACCAATACATCCTAATAGTAGCGGTAAAGTTCATCAAAACATGTAGACCAATACATCCTAATAGTACCGGTAAAGTTCATCAAAACATGTAGACCAATACATCCTAATAGTACCGGTAAAGTTCGTCGAATCATAAAGACCAATACATCCTAATAGTACCGGTAAAGTTCGTCAACATGCAGACCAATACATCCTAATAGAACCGGTAAAGTTCGTCAACATGCAGACCAATACATCCTAATAGTACCGGTAAAGTTCGTCAAAACATGCAGACCAATACATCCTAATAGTACCGGTAAAGTTCGTCGAAACATGCAGACCAATACATCCTAATAGTACCGGTAAAGTTCATCAAAACATGCAGACCAATACATCCTAATAGTACCGGTAAAGTTCGTCAAAACATGCAGACCAATACATCCTAATAGTACCGGTAAAGTTCGTCAAAACATGCAGACCAATACATCCTAATAGTACCGGTAAAGTTCGTCGAAACAAGTCAAACGATGTTTCTAATTAAGGAAAGATTTGAATGGAGAAAACTGATCTGAGAGCAGCGCTCCCTTTCTTTCCATCCTATCAGTACTGATACATGATCCACCGGACGTGATACCTTGTAGTGCTGCTGATCCAGTTTCTACTGGTCTGACTGAGGATATGAACTCTGACCTGTTCACCAGACGTGATACCTTGTCCTTGTACCTTGTAAATAAAAAAATGGAAACAGTAACAGAATAAAATAACAATAATGAGGCTATAAGGAGTACCAGTACTGTGTCAATGTGCAGGGGTACCAGGTAGTTGAGGTAATAATGAGACTATAAGGAGTACCAGTACTGAGTCAATGTGCAGGGGTACCAGGTAGTTGAGGTAATAATGAGACTATAAGGAGTACCAGTACTGAGTCAATGTGCAAGGGTACCAGGTAGTTTAGGTAATAATGAGACTATAAGGAGTACCAGTACTGAGTCAATGTGCAGGGGTACCAGGTAGTTTAGGTAATAATGAGACTATAAGGAGTACCAGTACTGAGTCAATGTGCAGGTGTACCAGGTAGTTTAGGTAATAATGAGTTTATAAGGAGTACCAGTACTGAGTCAATGTGCAGGGGTACCAGGTAGTTTAGGTAATAATGAGACTATAAGGAGTACCAGTACTGAGTCAATGTGCAGGGGTACCAGGTAGTTGAGGTAATAATGAGACTAGAAGGAGTACCAGTACTGAGTCAATGTGCAGGGGTACCAGGTAGTTTAGGTAATAATGAGTTTATAAGGAGTACCAGTACTGAGTCAATGTGCAGGGGTACCAGGTAGTTGAGGTAATAATGAGACTATAAGGAGTACCAGTACTGAGTCAATGTGCAGGGGTACCAGGTAGTTGAGGTAATAATGAGACTATAAGGAGTACCAGTACTGAGTCAATGTGCAGGGGTACCAGGTAGTTGAGGTAATAATGAGACTATAAGGAGTACCAGTACTGAGTCAATGTGCAGGGGTACCAGGTAGTTGAGGTAATAATGAGACTATAAGGATTACCAGTACTGAGTCAATGTGCAGGGTACCAGGTAGTTTAGCTAATTGAGGTAATATGTATATGTTGGTAGGGGTAAAACTGACTAGGCTATCAGGATAGATATTATATCTCTTCATCCAGGGAGTGCACACACACACACACACACACACACACACACACATACACAGAGGGAATGTTGTGTTTCTTTAATATTGTTTTAGGACTATGAAAATGGACAAAATAATTAGCTTATGGATTATGAAAACAACAAAATAAATGGTAAAATGGGAGAGGAGAAATGACTAAAGACAGTGTTGTTTAACTCACTGACCATGACCCATGAGTTCTTCTTACCTTTGTTCAGTAGAAAAGTCTCCCTCTCTAAACACTATAGGAGGATCCATAGACCAATCACTCTTCATGGACACACAGCTGGGTCCAGGGGAGGCAAAACATTACATCATTACATTACATCTCTCACATACAGTGATTTGTTTAAAATCTGTCACTTGATGGTTTCATTTCAGAGAGACATAAATCATGTTTTTTTTGCAAAATGCTATATATCTGCCTCACTCTAAAATGTGACCGACCAGCTCAATTTGGTAATTAAGTAAACTAAATATAACTAAATAAACAAAATGTATGGTGTTTTTGGTTTATGTCAATTTATTTGTTTGTTATGCTATAAGTGGTTATTTTATGGTTGTAAGTGGTAAAATTCTCTAGAAGATTGTATATTTTGCAAATCTGAGTGATTACTACTTTAGTAAGGAATTATGCATTATTCAGTACCACTTCAGTTACTACATAATTCCAATAGATGGCAGCATAAGACCACAAATGACATTTCATAAGATTAGTTTAGTTTTCTCCCTGGATACACCACCACTCCCCCTCACAGAAAAACTCCTGTGTTCGCTTCTTTTTGTCCCTTTCCACACTGCTAACGCAAGAGGAAGGCCTGAAATATTTAACAGATTACTGTGAAGTAATATTATAATGATTCATGTTTATTATTACCTGTTTTTATCTGAAAGCGAAGGGCATGTTGAGGTAAATGTACTAACCGGGAGGGTTGAATTATGTAATTTATTGGTGGGCTGGAAGACGCACTCTTGTCTTTTATATTCCGAGGTTGTTTACTCACAATATCAGATATTAAGATGTTTTATAATGAATGTATACTGAGGTTGAGGTTCTGACTAGGGATTATTTACCCGGGGTTCAATACCTGCTATAATCACTATATTTTTGCTCTCCCAAAAGCAACACAGCTCTAATACCAGATATATAGCTAACTAAAGTAGTGCTCTAATACCAGATATATAGCTAACTAAAGTAATGCTCTAATACCAGATATATAGCTAACTAAAGTAATGCTCTAATACCAGATATATAGCTAACTAAAGTAATGCTCTAATACCAGATATATAGCTAACTAAAGTAATGCTCTAATACCAGATATATAGCTAACTAAAGTAGTGCTCTAATACCAGATATATAGCTAACTAAAGTAATGCTCTAATACCAGATATATAGCTAACTAAAGTAATGCTCTAATACCAGATATATAGCTAACTAAAGTAATGCTCTAATACCAGATATATAGCTAACTAAAGTAATGCTCTAATACCAGATATATAGCTAACTAAAGTAATGCTCTAATACCAGATATATAGCTAACTAAAGTAATGCTCTAATACCAGATATATAGCTAACTAAAGTAATGCTCTAATACCAGATATATACCTAACTAAAGTAATGCTCTAATACCAGATATATAGCTAACTAAAGTAATGCTCTAATACCAGATATATAGCCAACTAAAGTAATGCCCTAATACCAGATATATAGCTAACTAAAGTAATGCTCTAATACCAGATATATAGCTAACTAAAGTAATGCCCTAATACTAGATATATAGCTAACTAAAGTAATGCTCTAATACCAGATATATAGCTAACTAAAGTAATGCTCTAATACCAGATATATAGCTAACTAAAGTAGTGCTCTAATACCAGATATATAGCTAACTAAAGTAATGCTCTAATACCAGATATATAGCTAACTAAAGTAATGCTCTAATACCAGATATATAGCTAACTAAAGTAATGCTCTAATACCAGATATATAGCTAACTAAAGTAATGCTCTAATACCAGATATATAGCTAACTAAAGTAATGCTCTAATACCAGATATATAGCTAACTAAAGTAATGCTCTAATGCCAGATATATAGCTAACTAAAGTAATGCTCTAATACCAGATATATAGCTAACTAAAGTAATGCTCTAATACCAGATATATAGCTAACTAAAGTAGTGCTCTAATACCAGATATATAGCTAACTAAAATAATGCCCCAATACGAGATATATAGCTAACTAAAGTAATGAGTGGCCATTTTAGAAATTCATGGGACATATAGTCTGTGGTTTCATGCTATTTTATGTCAATCATATTGCTGCTTGTAGCCTATAACTGATGCTTCATGGTCTTATGCCTCCATCTATTGGAAATATTTAGCAATTAAAAGGTATACATTCACGTACAGACATTGGGGAGGGAGCTGAGAATAAAGTGTATTTTTCCTTAGATCTCAAACCTGCCCCACCTATCCCATTCCAGTTGCTGCACTTTCAAATAGAGGTTTCTAGGTCACCCTGTTCAAACCACATTTGAAAAATAAAACTAATGTGTCTTGTTTATCAAGTGTTCTGCCTTGCAATAATAAATATTATAAAATAACAAAACAATAAAAGCAAAATGCTTAGACAGGTTTTGATTAACAAAATAATCAAAATGGTATTTAGTACTATAATTCTATTTACTAACATAATATTATTACTAAAACAGTTTCTAAAAGTGTTCTAGGCTACCCTACACTAGAATTAGGGTTAAGGACAAAATAGGTATTATGAAGGGTTAAAGTTTCTGTATAGCACTTTGTGACATCTGCTGATGTAAAAGGGACTTTATAAATACATTTGATTGATTGTCTGGTTTAGGGTTTTTAAGGCAAAAAATCAGTATGTGTTTATAGCTCTCTTGCTCCTCCCTGTGGCCTTCTGTGGGTACTACATAACTAATTCACAACACTTGCTAGGCTCATAAGGTAGCAACTGCGTCAGATCTACAAATCAATGAGCTAGACCTGTCCATTTGGTTTGTAACTCAGTGAACCTGCGCAGCATCAATTCAATGCCTACGAATGAAGATTTCGATGCATATCAAATTACCCAGCAGCCATTTAGAAACAAGATGTCGTAAAAAAATTAATCATCTTATTTCAAAAATGTATTGTGGCTGTTTAAATCGGCCACATCTTGAAAAAGAGGACAGTAATAATAGTAATAATAATTTAATAAAGATATACCCATCTAAAATCTATTAACTGATCATCTGAGAACAGTAATATTGAAGCAACCATTTCTGATGAAAAAACGAATGTGATGCATTTTGGAAATAAACTGTTAATAATTATTTTAAAAATTGTCATCTCACCTCTTAGCTTTGGTGTCATGTTCCCCAGAGAGTCTCATTTTAGAGGCAGGGCCCCCCTCCTCTCTCTCCCCAGAAAGACTCATTTTAGAGGCAGGGCCCCCCTCCTCTCTCTCCCCAGAAAGACTCATTTTAGAGGCAGGACCCCCCTCCTCTCTCTCCCCAGAGAGACTCATTTTAGAGGCAGGTCCCCCCTCCTCTCTCTCCCCAGAGAGACTCATTTTAGAGGCAGGTCCCCCCTCCTCTCTCTCCCCAGAGAGACTCATTTTAGAGCACTGACCCCTAAACAGAGATCCAACATGTTGGTTGTGGTTAACACAGTGACAACTAAACAGAAATCCAGCATGTTGGTTGTGGTTAACACAGTGACAACTAAACAGAGATCCAACATGTTGCTTGTGGTTAACACAGTGACAACTAAACAGAGATCCAACATGTTGGTTGTGGTTAACACAGTGACAACTAAACAGAGATCCAGCATGTTGCTTGTGGTTAATACAGTGACAACTAAACAGAGATCCAACATGTTGGTTGTGGTTAACACAGTGACAACTAAACAGAGATCCAACATGTTGGTTGTGGTTAACACAGTGACAACTAAACAGAGATCCAGCATGTTGCTTGTGGTTAATACAGTGACAACTAAACAGAGATCCAACATGTTGCTTGTGGTTAATACAGTGATTCTTTAAAGTCAATTGTTATCATTTATTAATGATCTCTTATGAAACATTTACTAACAGACATATGGAAACAGTCAGATGATTTAATTCAATCACATGAATATGTAGCTGTAAAATGACATCTCCATGGTAACTATGAATAACAATAATAAGTCACTGTTTGTTAAGGTAGTTATAGACAGTACAACAACAATAATAATAATAATAATAATAAGTCACTGTTTGTTAAGGTAGTTATAGACAGTACAGCAACAATAATAATAATAATAATAATAAGTCACTGTTTGTTAAGGTAGTTATAGACAGTACAGCAACAATAATAATAATAATAATAATAAGTCACTGTTTGTTAAGGTAGTTATAGACAGTACAGCAACAATAATAATAATAATAATAATAATAATAAGTCACTGTTTGTTAAGGTAGTTATAGACAGTACAGCAACAATAATAATAATAATAATAATAATAATAAGTCACTGTTTGTTAAGGTAGTTATAGACAGTACAGCAACAATAATAATAATAATAATAATAATAATAAGTCACTGTTTGTTAAGGTAGTTATAGACAGTACAACAACAATAATAATAATAATAATAATAATAATAATAATAAGTCACTGTTTGTTAAGGTAGTTATAGACAGTACAGCAACAATAATAATAATAATAATAAGTCACTGTTTGTTAAGGTAGTTATAGACAGTACAGCAACAACAATAATAATAAAAATAATAATAATAATAATAATAATAATAATAAGTCACTGTTTGTTAAGGTAGTTCTAGACAGTACAGCAACACAAGGCCATGTCTCACACTTATTTGTGTGAATTAACAGTAGGCTATTTATTGTCTTTCAATCTGTTGTTTTCTAAATGTATCTGAGAATATAGACAGAAGGGCTAAAACGGACATGATTGATCTGAGGGGGAAATCTTTGATCCATTTAGAAAGTGTATTTGCAACAGGTAAGAGATGTTATATTATGTAAAGTAGGCTATGTTATAATGTATAATAGTGGGTTGTTAGCGATATGTAGATGTTATATTATGTAAAGTAGACTAGGTTATAATGTATAGTAGTGGGTTGTTAGTGATATGTAGATGTTATATTATGTAAAGTAGACTAGGTTATAATGTATAATAGTGGGTTGTTAGCGATATGTAGATGTTATATTATGTAAAGTAGACTAGGTTATAATGTATAGTAGTGGGTTGTTAGTGATATGTAGATGTTATATTATGTAAAGTAGACTAGGTTATAATGTATAGTAGTGGGTTGTTAGTGATATGTAGATGTTATATTATGTAAAGTAGACTAGGTTATAATGTATAGTAGTGGGTTGTTAGTGATATGTAGATGTTATATTATGTAAAGTAGGCTAGGTTATAATGTATAGTAGCAGTTTGTTAGTAATATGCAGATTGAGGGTCTATACCTCAGCTATAACCTACATATAATAGATGACCAGTCTAAACATGTTCAGATCAGTTGACATAATGTTATAGTCCTACCAGTAGCAGGACAGAGAATGTACTGTATATAACCTACATATCATAGATGACCAGCCTAAACCTGTTCAGATCAGTTCACAGAGACCATCAGGTTTGTCAACAACAGTGATCATAGCTCCAACCTACTCTGACTATTGAATGTCTGACATCGACCTAACCTGATAATAGTTTGTAGGTAGCCTAGACCTACAGTACGAGAGTCTGCCTGTCTTTCCTACATACCAACACATTTATTCAATGTTACTGAGAAATATGTGTCACAGTTTCAACAGCCATTTTGTAACTGCGTAGGCTACAAACATACTTTTAATTTCATATGAGGAAATCACATAACTTACAGTCACTGGTGCAGCCGCCTGTTTTCTGGCAGATGAAGTAGCTTTCATAGACAACTCATTCAACCAGCCTAAACAACAGTAAATAAAAGATGTCAAACGGTCAAAAGTGAATCCTGATAGAGTCATATACATTAGAGAGAGGTATATATATCCTGATAGAGCCATATACATTAGAGAGAGGTATATATATCCTGATATAGTCATATACATTAGAGAGAGGTATATATATCCTGATAGAGCCATATACATTAGAGAGGTATATGTATCCTGATATAGCCATATACATTAGAGAGAGTAATATATATCCTGATATAGTCATATACATTAGAGAGAGGTATATATATCCTGATATAGCCATATACATTAGAGAGAGGTATATATATCCTGATATAGTCATATACATTAGAGAGAGGTATATATATCCTGATATAGTCATATACATTAGAGAGGTATATATATCCTGATATAGCCATATACATTAGAGAGAGGTATATATATCCTGATAGAGCCATGTACATTAGAGAGAGGTATATATATATCCTGATAGAGTCATATACATTATTGAGAGGTATATTGCTACAGATGTTGGATCTTAATATGTGCCATTGTGCTACAACTGGAAAATAGTCCTGCAGGAACAGGACGTTTGAATTATTACGTGGATTGTAATAATGAACCCTTTTAAAATGGAAAAGTTAAATTTATCATCTTCAGAAACCTTTTTTAAAGCTTAAATACACTCAAATACACTACACATTTTAGTTTTCCTGCAGCAGGGTGATCATATTTTTCTTTCCCCATGCTGTGTCCCTCACCAACTGGCCACCTGGCCCATAGAGACTAAAGGACTATGCTGTGTCCCTCACCAACTGGCCACCTGGCCCATAGAGACTAAAGGACTATGCTGTGGCCCTCACCAACTGGCCACCTGGTCCATAGAGACTAAAGGACTATGCTGTGGCCCTCACCAACTGGCCATCTGGCCCATAGAGACTAAAGGACTAGGCTGTGGCCCTCACCAACTGGCCATCTGGCCCATAGAGACTAAAGGACTATGCTGTGGCCCTCACCAACTGGCCATCTGGCCCATAGAGACTAAAGGACTATGCTGTGGCCCTCACCAACTGGCCATCTGGTCCATAGAGACTAAAGGACTATGCTGTGTCCCTCACCAACTGGCCACCTGGCCCATAGAGACTAAAGGACTATGCTGTGGCCCTCACCAACTGGCCACCTGGTCCATAGAGACTAAAGGACTATGCTGTGGCCCTCACCAACTGGCCATCTGGCCCATAGAGACTAAAGGACTAGGCTGTGGCCCTCACCAACTGGCTATCTGGCCCATAGAGACTAAAGGACTATGCTGTGGCCCTCACCATCTGGCCATCTGGCCCATAGAGACTAAAGGACTATGCTGTGTCCCTCACCAACTGGCCACCTGGCCCATAGAGACTAAAGGACTATGCTGTGGCCCTCACCAACTGGCTATCTGGCCCATAGAGACTAGAGGACTATGCTGTGACCCTCACCAACTGGCCACCTGGCCCATAGAGACTAAAGGACCTTGCTGTGGCCCTCACCAACTGGCCCATAGAGACTAGAGGACTATGCTGTGTCCCTCACCAACTGGCCATCTGGTCCATAGAGACTAAAGGACTATGCTGTGTCCCTCACCAACTGGCCACCTGGTCCATAGAGACTAAAGGACTATGCTGTGGCCCTCACCAACTGGCCATCTGGCCCATAGAGGCTAAAGGACTATGCTGTGGCCCTCACCAACTGGCCACCTGGTCCATAGAGACTAAAGGACTATGCTGTGGCCCTCACCATCTGGCCACCTGGCCCATAGAGACTAAAGGACTATGCTGTGGCCATCACCAACTGGCCATCTGGTCCATAGAGACTAAAGGACTATGCTGTGGCCCTCACCATCTGGCCACCTGGCCCATAGAGACTAAAGGACTATGCTGTGGCCCTCACCAACTGGCCATCTGGCCCATGGAGACTAAAGGACTATGCTGTGGCCCTCACCAACTGGCCTTCTGGTCCATAGAGACTAAATGACTATGCTGTGGCCCTCACCAACTGGCCACCTGGTCCATAGAGACTAAAGGACTATGCTGTGGCCCTCACCAACTGGCCACCTGGTCCATAGAGACTAAAGGACTATGCTGTGGCCCTCACCAACTGGCCACCTGGTCCATAGAGACTAAAGGACTATGCTGTGGCCCTCACCAACTGGCCATCTGGCCCATAGAGACTAAAGGACTATGCTGTGGCCCTCACCAACTGGCCACCTGGTCCATAGAGACTAAAGGACTATGCTGTGGCCCTCACCAACTGGCCATCTGGCCCATAGAGACTAAAGGACTATGCTGTGGCCCTCACCAACTGGCCACCTGGTCCATAGAGACTAAAGGACTATGCTGTGGCCCTCACCAACTGGCCATCTGGCCCATAGAGACTAAAGGACTATGCTGTGGCCCTCACCAACTGGCCATCTGGTCCATAGAGACTAAAGGACTATGCTGTGGCCCTCACCAACTGGCCACCTGGTCCATAGAGACTAAAGGACTATGCTGTGGCCCTCACCAACTGGCCATCTGGCCCATAGAGACTAAAGGACTATGCTGTGGCCCTCACCAACTGGCCACCTGGTCCATAGAGACTAAAGGACTATGCTGTGGCCCTCACCAACTGGCCATCTGGCCCATAGAGACTAAAGGACTATGCTGTGGCCCTCACCAACTGGCCATCTGGTCCATAGAGACTAAAGGACTATGCTGTGGCCCTCACCAACTGGCCATCTGGTCCATAGAGACTAAAGGACTATGCTGTGGCCCTCACCAACTGGCCATCTGGCCCATAGAGACTAAAGGACTATGCTGTGGCCCTCACCAACTGGCCACCTGGCCCATAGAGACTAAAGGACTATGCTGTGGCCCTCACCAACTGGCCATCTGGCCCATAGAGACTAAAGGACTATGCTGTGGCTCTCACCAACTGGCCACCTGGCCCATAGAGACTAAAGGAATATGCTGTGGCCCTCACCAACTGGCCACCTGGCCCATAGAGACTAAAGGACTATGCTGTGGCCCTCACCAACTGGCCATCTGGCCCATAGAGACTAAAGGAATATGCTGTGGCTCTCACCAACTGGCCACCTGGCCCATAGAGACTAAAGGAATATGCTGTGGCCCTCACCAACTGGCCATCTGGCCCATAGAGACTAAAGGACTATGCTGTGGCTCTCACCAACTGGCCACCTGGCCCATAGAGACTAAGGGACTATGCTGTGGCCCTCACCATCTGGCCATCTGGCCCATAGAGACTAAAGGACTATCCACTCTAACCTGTGAGGGAAAAAGTATGTATTACCTTATTTGTTGGATATGTAACAGTTATTTGCTTAACGAACAGTAAGATATTTCTGTCCTGCTAATGCTGTATTTTATGGTCTCCACTCTGCACCCTGCAGCTAGTCTGGGTGTTGAGGACATGGGTTCTATAGCTGACAATTGACTTGTGTTGGTGATTAAAAGCTAGCATTCTATAGACAAGATGTGGTGTGACTCGAGATAGAGACAAGACGAGATAGAGAGAGCCTGGAAGAGCTAAGAACAATGTGTCAATACGTCAACTGTATAGCCACTGTACTGTATATCAACTGCATTGTATATCAACTGTACTGTATATCCACTGTATATTCTTTTTACTGTATATCAACTGTATATCCACTGTATATCCACTGTACTGTATATAAACTGTATATCCACTGTATAGCCACTGTATATAAACTGTATATAAACTGTATATCCACTGTACTGTATATCCACTGTACTGTATATAAACTGTATATCCACTGTACTATATATCAACTGTATATCCACTGTACTATATATCAACTGTATATCCACTGTACTGTATATAAACTGTATATCCACTGTACTATATATCAACTGTATAGCCACTGTACTATATATCAACTGTATAGCCACTGTACTATATATCAACTGTATAGCCACTCTACTGTATATCAACTGTATATCCACTGTACTGTATATCAACTGTATATCCACTGTACTGTATATCAACTGTATATCCACTGTACTGTATAGCCACTGTATATAAACTGTATATCCACTGTACTGTATATCCACTGTACTGTATATCAACTGTATATCCACTGTACTATATATCAACTGTATAGCCACTGTACTGTATATGTGTATATCCACTGTACTGTATATCAACTGTATATCCACTGTACTGTATATGTGTATATCCACTGTACTGTACTGTATATGTGTATATCCACTGTTCATTCTCTTATAGCTCTATGCTCACTCTATCTAGTTGTGTATAATGTTGTAGGGAAACTTTGTGTAAACTCTTCTGTCTGTATTCTGTCTCTAAATGTTGTCTATCACTAGCAGCACCATATCACCAAGGAAAATGATGTGTACAGATGTAGGATCTTAATTTGATCACCCCCCACTGCAGAAGAACTTTCCTGCAATGCAGGAAATGTAAAACTTGTTGTGTATTTGAGGTTTAAAAAGGCTCACAACCAAAACATGTCAAGTCATTGAGATATTTTCCGTTCTGCTGAGAGAGCAGCTTCCTGATGACTAGCGCTCTGTATATTCTGATGGGTGAGGCCTGAGCTGGAATGTGAAGCTAACTGAACCTGGCTAACACTCTGTATATTCTGATGGGTGAGGCCTGAGCTGGAATGTGAAGCTAACTGAATCTGGCTAACACTCTGTATATTCTGATGGGTGAGGTCTGAGCTGGAATGTGAAGCTAACTGAATCTGGCTAACACTCTGTATATTCTGATGGGTGAGGCCTGAGCTGGAATGTGAAGCTAACTGAACCTGGCTAACACTCTGTATATTCTGATGGGTGAGGCCTGAGCTGGAATGTGAAGCTAACTGAACCTGGCTAACACTCTGTATATTCTGATGGATGAGGCCTGAGCTGGAATGTGAAGCTAACTGAAGCTGGCTAACACTCTGTATATTCTGATGGATGAGGTCTGAGCTGGAATGTGAAGCTAACTGAACCTGGCTAACACTCTGTATATTCTGATGGGTGAGGCCTGAGCTGGAATGTGAAGCTAACTGAACCTGGCTAACACTCTGTATATTCTGATGGATGAGGCCTGAGCTGGAATGTGAAGCTAACTGAAGCTGGCTAACACTCTGTATATTCTGATGGATGAGGTCTGAGCTGGAATGTGAAGCTAACTGAACCTGGCTAACACTCTGTATATTCTGATGGGTGAGGCCTGAGCTGGAATGTGAAGCTAACTGAACCTGGCTAACACTCTGTATATTCTGATGGATGAGGCCTGAGCTGGAATGTGAAGCTAACTGAAGCTGGCTAACTTTAGAAAACCAGTATATCTAGCTTGCATCATAGTACACCCCTCAGGCTACGTTCAGGTTTCAGCATCAGGTATCAACAGCCGAGTCGTAGGCTACAACCTGGGTTGTATTCATTAGTTTACTCCAGAGCCAACAGTTTTAAATGTTACAGAAACAGTTTACTCCAAACGCTGTACAACGTGGACTAAACGGTTTCTGTTGCCAAACGTTTTGCTACGATGGGCACTAATGAACGCACACAACCTGTTTAGAGGAAGTGTAAGTTGTTGTTAGGCTTTCCACAATATTTATATGTCTCTCTTTCACACAACAAACCTTCCTGAGTGAAAAGCATAAAAAGTAGAATAGAAAGAGTTAGAAAAATGTTATTTTGTTGCTTGTTGTGTTTTAAGCCTGTTTTGAGAAGACAAGTCTGTAGACCTATGATACAGTACACTCTTAGAATAAAGGGTTCCAAACGGGTCCTCCGGCTGTCCCCATAGGAGATTATTTTGGGTTCCAGGTAGAACCCTTCTGGCTTCCATGTAGAACCCTCTGTGGAAAGGGTTCTGTATGGAACCCAAAAAGGTTCTACCTAGTACCAAAAAGGGTTCTACAAAGGGTTCTCCTATGGGGACAGCCAGAGAACCCTTTTAGATTCTAGATAGTGTAGGAGCGATCACCCTGGAGCACACAGATGGGCACAGAACGAATTCACCCCACGCATCTAATTTATATCAAACATTTTAAGGAGAAGAGGACTATTATAACACTGTCAACCAGAAATATCATCAAGTATATGAATACACAGAACAATATCATCAACTATATGAATACACATAACAATATCATCAACTATATGAATACACATAACAATATCATCAACTATATGAATACACATAACAATATCATCAACTATATGAATACACATAACAATATCATCAACTATATGAATACACATAACAATATCATCAACTATATGAATACACATAACAATATCATCAACTATATGAATACACATAACAATATCATCAACTATATGAATACACATAACATATCATCAACTATATGAATACACATAACAATATCATCAACTATATGAATACACATAACAATATCATCAACTATATGAATACATATAACAATATCATCAACTATATGAATACACATAACAATATCATCAACTATATGAATACACATAACAATATCATCAACTATATGAATACACATAACAATATCATCAACTATATGAATACAAATAACAATATCATCAACTATATGAATACAAATAACAATATCATCAACTATATGAATACACATAACAATATCATCAACTATATGAATACACATAACAATATCATCAACTATATGAATACACATAACATATCATCAACTATATGAATACACATAACAATATCATCAACTATATGAATACACATAACAATATCATCAACTATATGAATACATATAACAATATCATCAACTATATGAATACACATAACAATATCATCAACTATATGAATACACATAACAATATCATCAACTATATTAATACACATAACAATATCATCAACTATATGAATACACATAACAATATCATCAACTATATGAATACACATAACAATATCATCAACTATATGAATACACATAACAATATCATCAACTATATGAATACACATAACAATATCATCAACTATATGAATACACATAACAATATCATCAACTATATGAATACACATAACAATCGTCGTCTTACCTTTTATCTCTCAATAGAAACAGAGTCTGAATGATCATTCGGTCGTTGAAAGTTACTTCCTTGTGCTCTGCTCATTTACATATCAGGTTCTGCCTGTTCTCTCTCCACTCCCTCTCTCTTTATAGCTCTTACAATGTGCCTTGGAATACATTCTACAACTGTCTGGAAGTCTATTGGAGGGATGTGACACCATTCTTCCACAAGAAATTCCAACATTTGGTGTTTTGTTGATGGTTGTGTTCTATTGTGTTGAGACCTGGTGACCTGGAGATGGTCATGGCATATTGTGAAACATCAGCAAGTTCAGCAGTCTTCATCGCTGAAGCTCCTGACAAACGTTCCACAACAATCAACAAATGTTAAGCTCTTCCCGAACAGGGTCACAGTCTCTCCTGGTAGCAGCTCCTCTCTCCCCAGCGGTAGCACCTCCTCTCTCCCAGGGGTAGCACCTCCTCTCTCCCCAGCGGTAGCACCTCCTTTCTCTCCCAGGGGTAGCAGCTCCTCTCTCCCCAGGGGTAGCAGCTCCTCTCTCCCCAGGGGTAGCAGCTCCTCTATCCCCAGGGGTAGCAGCTCCTCTCCCAAGGGGTAGCAGCTCCTCTCTCCCCAGGGGTAGCAGCTCCTCTCTCCCCAGGGGTAGCAGCTCCTCTCTCCCCAGGGGTAGCAGCTCCTCTCTCCCCCGGGGTATTAGCTCCTCTCTCTCCCAAGGTGTAGCAGCTCCTGGCTTAGCCAATAGGCGGTAGCGGGGTCCGGGAAGGAATTTCAACAGCTAAATCCATGATTACATCTGAAGTGTATTGCCAAAAACCACTCCACCACTTCAAACGTAGACTCTGACCTGTCCAATTAGCCAAACTGATTAAAGAATCCTGCAGTACCTAAACACCCTCTCTCTCTCACACACTCACACACACACACACACACACACACACACACACACACACACACACACACACACACACACACACACACACACACACACACACACACACACACACACACACACACACACACACACACACACACACACACACAAACAGTGCAGTTTTTAGAATCCTATTTAGCAGTCTACTGTACACTTCCCTACTCTGCCCTCCTCTGCCTCTCTCATCACTTTCTCTGTGTCTTGTCTGGTGTCTCTCTCCATCATTTCCTATTCTTCTGTTGCTGTCTCTGTGTCTTGTCTGGTGTCTCTCTCCATCATTTCCTATTCTTCTGTTGCTGTCTCTGTGTCTTGTCTGGTGTCTCTCTCCATCATATCCTATTCTTCTGTTGCTGTCTCTGTGTCTTGTCTGGTGTCTCTCTCAATCATTTCCTATTCTTCTGTTGCTGTCTCTGTGTCTTGTCTGGTGTCTCTCTCCATCATATCCTATTCTTCTGTTGCTGTCTCTGTGTCTTGTCTGGCGTCTCTCTCCATCATTTCCTATTCTTCTGTTGCTGTCTCTTTGTCTTGTCTGGTGTCTCTTTCCATCATATCCTATTCTTCTGTTGCTGTCTCTGTGTCTTTTCTGGTGTCTCTCTCCATTACCAGAAAAAATGGTGAGGGTTAGGCCTACTCCAATACAACATTCAAAACATGAAAACACAACTACATAACTAGCCTGTTCAACCTCTCTTTCGTATTGTCTGAGATCCCTAAAGACTGGAAAGCTGTCGCGGTCATCCCCCTCTTCAAAGGGGGTGACACTCTAGACACTCTAAACTGTTACAGACCTATATCTATCCTACCTTGCCTTTCTAATGTTTTCAAAAGCCAAGTTAACAATCAGATCACCGACCATTTCGAATTCCACCGTACCTTCTCCGCTATGTAATCCGGTTTCCGAGCTGGTCACGGGTGCACCTCAGTCACGCTCAAGGTACTAAACGATATCATAACCGCCATCGATAAAAGACAATACTGTGCAGCCGTATTCATCGACCTGGCCAAGGCTTTCGACTCTGTCAATCACCGCATTCTTATCTGTCATGACTTCTGCCAAAGTCGTTCCCTCTCCTTGTTTGGGCGGCGTTCGGCGATCGACGTCACCGGCTTTCTAGCCACCGCCGATCCACTTTTCATTTTCCATTTGTTCTGTCTTTGTCTCACACACCTGGCTTCACTCAACCAATTACTTGTTGATTATTTAACCCTCTGTTCCCCATGTTGTGTTTGTGAGTGATTGTTTAATGTAATTTGGTCCGTCTTTGTGGGCTCATAATGTTACTTTGTATATTTGTCTTTTTGAGTAAAGTACGTTGATTACTCAATTCTGCTGTCCTGCGCCTGACTCTCTACACGAGCTACACACAGGACCCTTACATTATCGGCAGACTCAACAGCCTTGGTTTCTCAAATGACTGCCCTGCCTCGTTCACCAACAACTTCTCAGATATAGTTCAGTGTGTCAAATCGTAGGGCCTGTTGTCGTGACCTCTGGCAGTCTCTACCGGGGTGCCACAGGGTTCAATTTTCAGGCCGACTCTTTTCTCTGTATTCATCAATGATGTCGCTCTTGTTGCTGATGATTCTCTGATCCACCTCTACGCAGACAACACCATTCTGTATACTTCTGGCCCTGCTTTTTGGACACTGTGTTAACAAACCTCCAGACGAGCTTCAATTACATACAACACTCCTTCCGTGGCATCCAACAGCTCTTAAATGCAAGTTAAACTAAATGCATACTTTTCAACCAATCGCTCCCACCCATCTAGCATCACTATTCTGGATGGTTCTGATTTAGAATATGTGGACAACTACAAGTACCTAGGTGTCTGGTTAGACTGTAAATTCTCCTTCCAGACTCACATCAAGTATCTCCAATCCAAAATTAAATCTAGAATCATCTTCCTATTTCTCAACAAAACATTCTTCACTCATGCTGCCAAACATACCCTCGTAAAACTGACTATCCTACCGATCCTTGACTTTGATGATGTCATCTATAAAATAACCTCCAACACTCAACTCAGCAAATTTGATACAGTCTATCACAGTGCCATCCAGCTTGTCACCAAAGCCCCATATACTACCCACCACTACGACCTGTATGCTCTCGTTGGCTGGCCCTCGCTTCATATTTGTCGCCAAACCCACTGGCTCCAGGTCATCTATAAGTCTTTGCTAGGTAAAGCCCCGCCAGTAGTTCAGGTGGCTGTTTGTGTAGATTCTGTTTGTCTTTGTAGGACAGTAGTTCAGGAGGCTGTTTGTCTCTGTAGGACAGTAGTTCAGGTGGCTGTTTGTGTAGATTCTGTTTGTCTTTGTAGGACAGTAGTTCAGGAGGCTGTTTGTCTCTGTAGGACAGTAGTTCAGGTGGCTGTTTGTCTTTGTAGGACAGTAGTTCAGGTGGCTGTTTGTGTAGATGCTGTTTGTCTTTGTAGGACAGTAGTTCAGGTGGCTGTTTGTCTTTGTAGGACAGTAGTTCAGGTGGCTGTTTGTGTAGATGCTGTTTGTCTCTGTAGGACAGTAGTTCAGGTGGCTGTTTGTCTTTGTAGGACAGTAGTTCAGGTGGCTGTTTGTGTAGATGCTGTTTGTCTCTGTAGGACAGTAGTTCAGGTGGCTGTTTGTGTAGATGCTGTTTGTCTCTGTAGGACAGTAGTTCAGGTGGCTGTTTGTCTTTGTAGGACAGTAGTTCAGGTGGCTGTTTGTGTAGATGCTGTTTGTCTCTGTAGGACAGTAGTTCAGGTGGCTGTTTGTGTAGATGCTGTTTGTCTCTGTAGGACAGTAGTGCAGGTGGCTGTTTGTCTCTGTAGGACAGTAGTTCAGGTGGCTGTTTGTGTAGATGCTGTTTGTCTCTGTAGGACAGTAGTTCAGGTGGCTGTTTGTGTAGATTCTGTTTGTCTTTGTAGGACAGTAGTGCAGGTGGCTGTTTGTCTCTGTAGGACAGTAGTTCAGGTGGCTGTTTGTGTAGATGCTGTTTGTCTCTGTAGGACAGTAGTTCAGGTGGCTGTTTGTGTAGATTCTGTTTGTCTTTGTAGGACAGTAGTGCAGGTGGCTGTTTGTCTTTGTAGGACAGTAATTCAGGTGACTGTTTGTCTCTGTAGGACAGTAGTTCAGGTGGCTGTTTGTGTAGATGCTGTTTGTCTTTGTAGGACAGTAGTTCAGGTGGCTGTTTGTGTAGATGCTGTTTGTCTTTGTAGGACAGTAGTTCAGGTGGTTGCCCTTACACTTAGTCTGCCTCCTGTCTCTCCTATCGTCATGGTTACACCTTCCTGAAAACAATGACTCCATACTTTGCTGAAACCTGTTCTGCCAGTTCATGTCCTTAAAGACTAGAATGTTCCAATGTGGTTACCCAAAGAGATGACAAGATAACTCACACATGCATCTTTCAGGGTAACTGTCAAACAGATATGTCACATTTCTGGTTCGTCCATAACCTGTTTCCTGCTGGTAGCAGGCCGTGTTTACAGGAATCCTTTTCTCTAACTAGAAGTCATGTGATTTCATGAGAATATTGTTCTGCAGTGAGAGGTTAATGCATGTCAAGGTGTCCTTGGATGAAGGTCAACTAGATTTATAAACAGCATTGTTCTATTAACTGTTGTAATAAAAAACATCAATGCTGAAATTTTCTTTATGTTGGTTAGTTTTTAAAATGTTTGATTGTCACAGACATCAGATTGTTTCATAGAATTGTGTTGTTTTACAGGGTAAGTCATAGTAGTATGACAGGTGCAGTGTAATGTGTTGTTTTACAGGGTCAGCCATAGTAGTATGATAGGTGTTGTTTTACAGGGTCAGCCATAGTAGTATGATAGGTGTTGTTTTACAGGGTCAGCCATAGTAGTATGATAGGTGCAGTGTAATGTGTTGTTTTACAGGGTCAGTCATAGTAGTATGATAGGTGCAGTGTAATGTGTTGTTTTACAGGGTAAGCCATAGTAGCCCCCCTTGGGTTGTGCCGTGACGGAGATCTTTGTGGATTATACTCAGCCTTGTCTCAGGATGGTAAGTTGGTGGTTGAAGATTTCTAGTGGTGTGGGGGCTGTGCTTTGACAAAGTGTGTGGGGTTATATCCTGCCTGTTTGGCCCTGTCCACGGGTATCGTCGGATGGGGCCCGACCCCCCGGCCCCTCCTGTCTCAGCCTCCAGTATTTATGTAGTTTATGTTTTGGGGGGCTAGGGTCAGTCTGTTATATCTGGAGTATTTCTCCTGTCTTATCCGGTGTTCTGTGTGAATTTAAGCATGCTCTCTCTAATTCTCTCTATTTTTCTCTCTTTCGTTCTATCTTTCTCTCTCTCAGAGGACCTGAGCCCTAGGACCATGCCTCAGGACTACCTGACATGATGACTCCTTGCTGTCCCCAGTCCACCTGGTTGTGCTGCTGCTCCAGTTTCAACTGATCTGCTTGTGGCTATGGAACCCTGACCTGTTCACCGGACGTGCTACCTGTTCCAGACCTGCTGTTTTCAACTCTCTAGAGACAGCAGGAGCGGGAGAGATACTCTAAATGATCGTCTATGAAAAGCCAACTGACATTTACTCCTGAGGTGCTGACCTGTTGCACCCTCGACAACCACTGTGATTATTATTATTTCACCCTGCTGGTCATCTATGAACATTTGAACATCTTGGCCATGTTCTGTTATAATCTCCACCAGGCACAGCCAGAAGAGGACTGGCCACCCCTCATAGCCTGGTTCCTCTCTAGGTTTCTTCCTAGGTTCTGGCCTTTCTAGGGAGTTTTTCCCGAGCCACCGTGCTTCTACACCTGCATTGCTTGCTGTTTGGGGTTTTAGGCTGGGTTTCTGTACAGCACTTTGAGATATCAGCTGATTTCAGCAGGGCTTTATAAATCAATTTGATTTGATGTGTTTGATAGGTGCAGTGTAATGTGTTGTTTTACAGGGTCAGCCATAGTAGTACGATAGGTGTTGTTTTACAGGGTCAGTCATAGTAGTATGACAGGTGCAGTGTAATGTGTTGTTTACAGGGTCAGTCATAGTAGTATGATAGGTGTTGTTTTACAGGGTCAGTCATAGTAGTATGATAGGTGTTGTTTTACAGGGTCAGCCATAGTAGTATGAAAGGTGTTGTTTTACAGGGTCAGCCATAGTAGTATGATAGGTGTTGTTTTACAGGGTCAGTCATAGTAGTATGATAGGTGTTGTTTTACAGGGTCAGTCATAGTAGTATGATAGGTGTTGTTTTACAGGGTCAGTCATAGTAGTATGATAGGTGTTGTTTTACAGGGTCAGCCATAGTAGTATGATAGGTGTTGTTTTACAGGGTCAGTCATAGTAGTATGATAGGTGTTGTTTTACAGGGTCAGTCATAGTAGTATGATAGGTGTGGTTTTACAGGGTCAGTCATAGTAGTATGATAGGTGTTGTTTTACAGGGTCAGTCATAGTAGTATGATAGGTGTTGTTTTACAGGGTCAGCCATAGTAGTATGATAGGTGTTGTTTTACAGGGTCAGTCATAGTAGTATGATAGGTGTTGTTTTACAGGGTCAGTCATAGTAGTATGATAGGTGTTGTTTTACAGGGTCAGTCATAGTAGTATGATAGGTGTTGTTTTACAGGGTCAGCCATAGTAGTATGAAAGGTGTTGTTTTACAGGGTCAGTCATAGTAGTATGATAGGTGTTGTTTTACAGGGTCAGCCATAGTAGTATGAAAGGTGTTGTTTTACAGGGTCAGTCATAGTAGTATGATAGGTGTTGTTTTACAGGGTCAGTCATAGTAGTATGATAGGTGTTGTTTTACAGGGTCAGCCATAGTAGTATGAAAGGTGTTGTTTTACAGGGTCAGCCATAGTAGTATGATAGGTGTTGTTTTACAGGGTCAGTCATAGTAGTATGATAGGTGTTGTTTTACAGGGTCAGCCATAGTAGTATGAAAGGTGTTGTTTTACAGGGTCAGCCATAGTAGTATGATAGGTGTTGTTTTACAGGGTCAGTCATAGTAGTATGATAGGTGTTGTTTTACAGGGTCAGTCATAGTAGTATGATAGGTGTTGTTTTACAGGGTCAGTCATAGTAGTATGATAGGTGTTGTTTTACAGGGTCAGCCATAGTAGTATGATAGGTGTTGTTTTACAGGGTCAGTCATAGTAGTATGATAGGTGTTGTTTTACAGGGTCAGTCATAGTAGTATGATAGGTGTGGTTTTACAGGGTCAGTCATAGTAGTATGATAGGTGTTGTTTTACAGGGTCAGTCATAGTAGTATGATAGGTGTTGTTTTACAGGGTCAGTCATAGTAGTATGATAGGTGCAGTGTAATGTGTTGTTTTACAGGGTCAGTCATAGTAGTATGATAGGTGTTGTTTTACAGGGTCAGTCATAGTAGTATGATAGGTGTTGTTTTACAGGGTCAGTCATAGTAGTATGATAGGTGTTGTTTTACAGGGTCAGTCATAGTAGTATGATAGGTGTTGTTTTACAGGGTCAGTCATAGTAGTATGATAGGTGTTGTTTTACAGGGTCAGTCATAGTAGTATGATAGGTGTTGTTTTACAGGGTCAGCCATAGTAGTATGATAAGTGTTGTTTTACAGGGTCAGTCATAGTAGTATAATAGGTGCAGTGTAATGTGTTGTTTTACAGGGTCAGTCATAGTAGTATGATATGTGTTGTTTTACAGGGTCAGACATAGTGATATGATAGGTGTTGTTTACAGGGTCAGTCAAAGTAGTATGATAGGTGTTGTTTTACAGAGTCAGCCATAGTAGTATGATAGGTGTTGTTTTACAGGGTCAGTCATAGTAGTATGATAGGTGTTGTTTTACAGGGTCAGTCATAGTAGTATGATAGGTGTTGTTTTACAGGGTCAGTCATAGTAGTACGATAGGTGTTGTTTTACAGGGTCAGTCATAGTAGTATGATAGGTGTTGTTTTACAGGGTCAGTCATAGTAGTATGATAGGTGTTGTTTTACAGGGTCAGTCATAGTAGTATGATAGGTGTGGTTTTACAGGGTCAGTCATAGTAGTATGATAGGTGTTGTTTTACAGGGTCAGTCATAGTAGTATGATAGGTGTTGTTTTACAGGGTCAGTCATAGTAGTATGATAGGTGCAGTGTAATGTGTTGTTTTACAGGGTCAGTCATAGTAGTATGATAGGTGTTGTTTTACAGGGTCAGTCATAGTAGTATGATAGGTGTTGTTTTACAGGGTCAGTCATAGTAGTATGATAGGTGTTGTTTTACAGGGTCAGTCATAGTAGTATGATAGGTGTTGTTTTACAGGGTCAGTCATAGTAGTATGATAGGTGTTGTTTTACAGGGTCAGTCATAGTAGTATGATAGGTGTTGTTTTACAGGGTCAGCCATAGTAGTATGATAAGTGTTGTTTTACAGGGTCAGTCATAGTAGTATAATAGGTGCAGTGTAATGTGTTGTTTTACAGGGTCAGTCATAGTAGTATGATATGTGTTGTTTTACAGGGTCAGACATAGTGATATGATAGGTGTTGTTTACAGGGTCAGTCAAAGTAGTATGATAGGTGTTGTTTTACAGAGTCAGCCATAGTAGTATGATAGGTGTTGTTTTACAGGGTCAGTCATAGTAGTATGATAGGTGTTGTTTTACAGGGTCAGTCATAGTAGTATGATAGGTGTTGTTTACAGGGTCAGTCAAAGTAGTATGATAGGTGTTGTTTTACAGGGTCAGACATAGTAGTATGATTGGTGTTGTTTACAGGGTCAGCCATAGTAGTATGATAGGTGTTGTTTTACAGGGTCAGTCATAGTAGTATGATAGGTGTTGTGTAATGTGTTGTTTACAGGGTCAGCCATAGTAGTATGATAGGTGTTGTTTTACAGGGTCAGGCATAGTAGTATGATAGGTGTTGTTTTACAGGGTCAGACATAGTAGTATGATAGGTGTTGTTTTACAGGGTCAGCCATAGTAGTATGATAGGTGTTGTTTTACAGGGTCAGTCATAGTAGTATGATAGGTGTTGTTTTACAGGGTCAGCCAAAGTAGTATGATAGGTGTTGTTTTACAGGGTCAGTCATAGTAGTATGATAGGTGTTGTTTTACAGGGTCAGTCATAGTATTATGATAGGTGCAGTGAAATGTGTTGTTTTACAGGGTCAGTCATAGTAGTATTATAGGTGTTTATCAGACCATGTGGACACCTCCTAGTGGTGGGGTTGTTAGGAGTGTTTATCAGACCATGTGGACACCTCCTAGTGGTGGGGTTGGTAGGAGTGTTTATCAGACCATGTGGACACCTCCTAGTGGTGGGGTTGGTAGGAGTGTTTATCAGACCATGTGGACACCTCCTAGTGGTGGGGTTGGTAGGAGTGTTTATCAGACCATGTGGACACCTCCTAGTGGTGGGGTTGGTAGGAGTGTTTATCAGACCATATGGACACCTCCTAGTGGTCAGGTTGTTAGGAGTGTTTATCAGACCATGTGGACACCTCCTAGTGGTGGGGTTGGTAGGAGTGTTTATCAGACCATGTGGACACCTCCTAGTGGTGGGGTTGGTAGGAGTGTTTATCAGACCATGTGGACACCTCCTAGTGGTGGGGTTGTTAGGAGTGTTTATTAGACCATGTGGACACCTCCTAGTGGTGGGGTTGGTAGGAGTGTTTATCAGACCATGTGGACACCTCCTAGTGGTGGGGTTGTTAGGAGTGTTTATCAGACCATGTGGACACCTCCTAGTGGTGGGGTTGGTAGGAGTGTTTATCAGACCATGTGGACACCTCCTAGTGGTGGGGTTGGTAGGAGTGTTTATCAGACCATGTGGACACCTCCTAGTGGTGGGGTTGTTAGGAGTGTTTATTAGACCATGTGGACACCTCCTAGTGGTGGGGTTGGTAGGAGTGTTTATCAGACCATGTGGACACCTCCTAGTGGTGGGGTTGTTAGGAGTGTTTATCAGACCATGTGGACACCTCCTAGTGGTGGGGTTGTTAGGAGTGTTTATCAGACGATGTGGATACCTCCTAGTGGTGGAGTTGTTAGGAGTGTTTATCAGACCATGTGGACACCTCCTAGTGGTGGGGTTGTTAGGAGTGTTTATCAGACCATGTGGACACCTCCTGGTGGTGGGGTTGTTAGGAGTGTTTATCAGACCATGTGGACACCTCCTAGTGGTCAGGTTGTTAGGAGTGTTTATCAGACCATGTGGACACCTCCTAGTGGTCGGGTTGTTAGGAGTGTTTATCAGACCATGTGGACACCTCCTAGTGGTTGGGTTGTTAGGAGTGTTTATCAGACCATGTGGACAACTCCTAGTGGTCAGGTTGTTAGGAGTGTTTATCAGACCATGTGGACACCTCCTAGTGGTCTGGTTGTTAGGAGTGTTTATCAGACCATGTGGACACCTCCTAGTGGTGGGGTTGTTAGGAGTGTTTATCAGACCATGTGGACACCTCCTAGTGGTGGGGTTGTTAGGAGTGTTTATCAGACCATGTGGACACCTCCTAGTGGTGGGGTTGTTAGGAGTGTTTATCAGACCATGTGGACACCTCCTAGTGGTGGGGTTGTTAGGAGTGTTAATCAGACCATGTGGACACCTCCTAGTGGTGGGGTTGTTAGGAGTGTTTATCAGACCATGTGGATACCTCCTAGTGGTGGGGTTGTTAGGAGTGTTAATCAGACCATGTGGACACCTCCTAGTGGTCTGGTTGTTAGGAGTGTTTATCAGACCATGTTGACACCTCCTAGTGGTGGGGTTGTTAGGAGTGTTAATTAGACCATGTGGACACCTCCTAGTGGTGGGGTTGTTAGGAGTGTTAATCAGACCATGTGGACACCTCCTAGTGGTGGGGTTGTTAGGAGTGTTTATCAGACCATGTGGATACCTCCTAGTGGTGGGGTTGTTAGGAGTGTTAATCAGACCATGTGGACACCTCCTAGTGCTGGGGTTGTTAGGAGTGTTTATCAGACCATGTGGACACCTCCTAGTGGTCTGGTTGTTAGGAGTGTTTATCAGACTATGTGGACACCTCCTAGTGGTGGGTTGTTAGGAGTGTTTATCAGACCATGTGGACACCTCCTAGTGTTGGGGTTGTTAGGAGTGTTTATCAGACCATGTGGACACCTCCTAGTGGTGGGGTTGTTAGGAGTGTTTATCAGACCATGTGGACACCTCCTAGTGTTGGGGTTGTTAGGAGTGTTTATCAGACCATGTGGACACGTCCTAGTGGTGGGGTTGTTAGGAGTGTTTATCAGACCATGTGGACACCTCCTAGTGGTCTGGTTGTTAGGAGTGTTTATCAGACCATGTGGACACCTCCTAGTGGTGGGGTTGTTAGGAGTGTTTATCAGACCATGTGGACACCTCCTAGTGGTGGGGTTGTTAGGAGTGTTTATCAGACCATGTGGACACCTCCTAGTGGTGGGGTTGTTAGGAGTGTTTATCAGACCATGTGGACACCTCCTAGTGGTGGGGTTGTTAGGAGTGTTTATCAGACCAGTATGTATAGTCACTTCAGCCTATGTATTTATAGACACTATCCTGCTTCAGTTGATATAGGTGATAATGTAGATAGACAAACCCCATGCTTCAGCCTATGTATTTATAGACACTATGCTGCATCAGTTGATACAGGTGATAATGTAGATAGACAAACCCCATGCTTCAGCCTATGTATTTATAGTCACTATGCTGCATCAGTTGATACAGGTGCTATTTGCAACAAGCATTATCGCATCTGATAATAGACCATCCATACATATTATATGGTCCAAAATGTTAAAATCATTTAACATCTGATAATAGACCATCCATACATATTATATGGTCCAAAATGTTAAAATCATTTAACATCTGATAATAGACCATCCATACATATTATATGGTCCAAAATGTTAAAATCATTTAACATCTGATAATAGACCATCCATACACGTTATACGGTCAAATATGTTAAAATCATTTAACATCTGATAATAGACCATCCATACAGGTTATATGGTCCACTATGTTAAACTCATTTAACATCTGATAATAGACCATCCATACAGGTTATATGGTCCAATATGTTAAACTCATTTAACATCTGATAATAGACCATCCATACAGGTTATATGGTCCACTATGTTAAACTCATTTAACATCTGATAATAGACCATCCATACAGGTTATATGGTCCACTATGTTAAACTCATTTAACATCTGATAATAGACCATCTATACAGGTTATATGGTCCACTATGTTAAACTCATTTAACATCTGATAATAGACCATCTATACAGGTTATATGGTCCACTATGTTAAACTCATTTAACATCTGATAATAGACCATCTATACAGGTTATATGGTCCAATATGTTAAACTCATTTAACATCTGATAATAGACCATCCATACAGGTTATATGGTCCAATATGTTAAACTAATTTAACATCTGATAATATGGACCATCCATACAGGTTATATGGTCCAATATGTTAAACTCATTTAACATCTGATAATAGACCATCTATACAGGTTATATGGTCCACTATGTGAAACTCATTTAAAATCTGATAATATGGACCATCCATACAGGTTATATGGTCCACTATGTTAAACTAATTTGAGTCCAGGCTCTGTCTCAGTTGTCTTAGGCACTGCATCGCAGTGTTAGCTGTGCCACAAGAGATTCTGGGTTTGAGTCCAGGCTCTGTCTCAGTGCTAGCTGTGCCACTAGTGATTCTGGGTTTGAGTCCAGGCTCTGTCTCAGTTGTCTTAGACACTGCAATGCAGTGCTAGCTGTGCCACTAGAGATTCGGGGTTTGAGTCCAGGCTCTGTCTCAGTGGTCTAAGACACTGCATTGCAGTGCTTGCTGTGCCACTAGTGATTCTGGGTTTGAGTCCAGGCTCTGTCTCAGTTGTCTTAGGCACTGCATCGCAGTGCTAGCTGTGCCACTAGAGATTCTGGGTTTGAGTCCAGGCTCTGTCTCAGTGGTCTAAGACACTGCATCGCAGTGTTAGCTGTGCCACTAGAGATTCTGGGTTTGAGTCCAGAATCTGTCTCAGTTGTCTTAGGCACTGCATCGCAGTGCTAGCTGTGCCACTAAAGATTCTGGGTTTGAGTCCAGGCTCTGTCTCAGTGGTCTAAGACACTGCATCGCAGTGTTAGCTGTGCCACTAGAGATTCTGGGTTTGATTCCAGGCTCTGTCTCAGTGGTCTAAGACACTGCATCGCAGTGTTAGCTGTGCCACTAGAGATTCTGGGTTTGATTCCAGGCTCTGTCTCAGTGGTCTAAGACACTGCATCGCAGTGTTAGCTGTGCCACTAGAGATTATGGGTTTGAGTCCAGGCTCTGTCTCAGTTGTCTAAGACACTAGAGAATCTGTGTTTGAGTCCAGGCTCTGTCTCAGTGGTCTAAGACACTAGAGATTCTGGGTTTGAGTCCAGGCTCTGTCTCAGTTGTCTAAGACACTAGAGAATCTGTGTTTGAGTCCAGGCTCTGTCTCAGTGGTCTAAGACACTAGAGATTCTGGGTTTGAGTCCAGGCTCTGTCTCAGTGGTCTAAGACACTAGTGATTCTGGGTTTGAGTCCAGGCTCTGTCTCAGCGGTCTAAGACACTAGAGATTCTGGGTTTGAGTCCAGGCTCTGTCTCAGTTGTCTTAGGCACTGCATCGCAGTGCTAGCTGTGCCACTAGAGATTCTGGGTATGAGTCCAGGCTCTGTCTCAGTTGTCTTAGGCACTGCATCGCAGTGCTAGCTGTGCCACTAGAGATTCTGGGTATGAGTCCAGGCTCTGTCTCAGTGGTCTAAGACACTGCATTGCAGTGCTAGCTGTGCCACTAGTGATTCTGGGTTTGAGTCCAGGCTCTGTCTCAGTTGTCTTAGGCACTGCATCGCAGTGCTAGCTGTGCCACTAGAGATTCTGGGTATGAGTCCAGGCTCTGTCTCAGTTGTCTTAGGCACTGCATCGCAGTGCTAGCTGTGCCACTAAAGATTCTGGGTTTGATTCCAGGCTCTGTCTCAGTGGTCTAAGACACTGCATCGCAGTGTTAGCTGTGCCACAAGAGATTCTGGGTTTGAGTCCAGGCTCTGTCTCAGTGCTAGCTGTGCCACTAGTGATTCTGGGTTTGAGTCCAGGCTCTGTCTCAGTTGTCTTAGACACTGCAATGCAGTGCTAGCTGTGCCACTAGAGATTCGGGGTTTGAGTCCAGGCTCTGTCTCAGTGGTCTAAGACACTGCATTGCAGTGCTTGCTGTGCCACTAGTGATTCTGGGTTTGAGTCCAGGCTCTGTCTCAGTGCTAGCTGTGCCACTAGTGATTCTGGGTTTGAGTCCAGGCTCTGTCTCAGTTGTCTAAGACACTGCATCGCAGTGCTAGCTGTGCCACTAGAGATTCTGGGTTTGAGTCCAGGCTCTGTCTCAGTGGTCTAAGACACTGCATCGCAGTGTTAGCTGTGCCACTAGAGATTCTGGGTTTGAGTCCAGGCTCTGTCTCAGTTGTCTTAGGCACTGCATCGCAGTGCTAGCTGTGCCACTAAAGATTCTGGGTTTGAGTCCAGGCTCTGTCTCAGTGGTCTAAGACACTGCATCGCAGTGTTAGCTGTGCCACTAGAGATTCTGGGTTTGAGTCCAGGCTCTGTCTCAGTGCTAGCTGTGCCACTAGTGATTCTGGGTTTGAGTCCAGGCTCTGTCTCAGTTGTCTTAGACACTGCATTGCAGTGCTAGCTGTGCCACTAGAGATTCTGGGTTTGAGTCCAGGCTCTGTCTCAGTGGTCTAAGACACTAGAGAATCTGTGTTTGAGTCCAGGCTCTGTCTCAGTGGTCTAAGACACTAGAGATTCTGGGTTTGAGTCCAGGCTCTGTCTCAGTGGTCTAAGACACTAGAGATTCTGGGTTTGAGTCCAGGCTCTGTCTCAGTGGTCTAAGACACTAGAGATTCTGGGTTTGAGTCCAGGCTCTGTCTCAGTGGTCTAAGACACTAGAGATTCTGGGTTTGAGTCCAGGCTCTGTCTCAGTGCTAGCTGTGCCACTAGTGATTCTGGGTTTGAGTCCAGGCTCTGTCTCAGTTGTCTTAGGCACTGCATCGCAGTGCTAGCTGTGCCACTAGAGATTCTGGGTATGAGTCCAGGCTCTGTCTCAGTTGTCTTAGGCACTGCATCGCAGTGCTAACTGTGCCACTAAAGATTCTGGGTTTGATTCCAGGCTCTGTCTCAGTGGTCTAAGACACTGCATCGCAGTGTTAGCTGTGCCACAAGAGATTCTGGGTTTGAGTCCAGGCTCTGTCTCAGTGCTAGCTGTGCCACTAGTGATTCTGGGTTTGAGTCCAGGCTCTGTCTCAGTTGTCTTAGACACTGCATTGCAGTGCTAGCTGTGCCACTAGAGATTCGGGGTTTGAGTCCAGGCTCTGTCTCAGTGGTCTAAGACACTGCATTGCAGTGCTTGCTGTGCCACTAGTGATTCTGGGTTTGAGTCCAGGCTCTGTCTCAGTGCTAGCTGTGCCACTAGTGATTCTGGGTTTGAGTCCAGGCTCTGTCTCAGTTGTCTAAGACACTGCATCGCAGTGCTAGCTGTGCCA
Source organism: Salvelinus namaycush (assembly GCF_016432855.1). Classification (NCBI taxonomy): domain Eukaryota; kingdom Metazoa; phylum Chordata; class Actinopteri; order Salmoniformes; family Salmonidae; genus Salvelinus; species Salvelinus namaycush. The sequence continues at coordinate 83,753 of NW_024061377.1, read as the reverse complement.
CTAGAGATTCTGGGTTTGAGTCCAGGCTCTGTCTCAGTGGTCTAAGACACTGCATCGCAGTGTTAGCTGTGCCACTAGAGATTCTGGGTTTGAGTCCAGGCTCTGTCTCAGTTGTCTTAGGCACTGCATCGCAGTGCTAGCTGTGCCACTAAAGATTCTGGGTTTGAGTCCAGGCTCTGTCTCAGTGGTCTAAGACACTGCATCGCAGTGTTAGCTGTGCCACTAGAGATTCTGGGTTTGAGTCCAGGCTCTGTCTCAGTGCTAGCTGTGCCACTAGTGATTCTGGGTTTGAGTCCAGGCTCTGTCTCAGTTGTCTTAGACACTGCATTGCAGTGCTAGCTGTGCCACTAGAGATTCTGGGTTTGAGTCCAGGCTCTGTCTCAGTGGTCTAAGACACTAGAGAATCTGTGTTTGAGTCCAGGCTCTGTCTCAGTGGTCTAAGACACTAGAGATTCTGGGTTTGAGTCCAGGCTCTGTCTCAGTGGTCTAAGACACTAGAGATTCTGGGTTTGAGTCCAGGCTCTGTCTCAGTGGTCTAAGACACTAGAGATTCTGGGTTTGAGTCCAGGCTCTGTCTCAGTGGTCTAAGACACTAGAGATTCTGGGTTTGAGTCCAGGCTCTGTCTCAGTGCTAGCTGTGCCACTAGTGATTCTGGGTTTGAGTCCAGGCTCTGTCTCAGTTGTCTTAGGCACTGCATCGCAGTGCTAGCTGTGCCACTAGAGATTCTGGGTATGAGTCCAGGCTCTGTCTCAGTTGTCTTAGGCACTGCATCGCAGTGCTAACTGTGCCACTAAAGATTCTGGGTTTGATTCCAGGCTCTGTCTCAGTGGTCTAAGACACTGCATCGCAGTGTTAGCTGTGCCACAAGAGATTCTGGGTTTGAGTCCAGGCTCTGTCTCAGTGCTAGCTGTGCCACTAGTGATTCTGGGTTTGAGTCCAGGCTCTGTCTCAGTTGTCTTAGACACTGCATTGCAGTGCTAGCTGTGCCACTAGAGATTCGGGGTTTGAGTCCAGGCTCTGTCTCAGTGGTCTAAGACACTGCATTGCAGTGCTTGCTGTGCCACTAGTGATTCTGGGTTTGAGTCCAGGCTCTGTCTCAGTGCTAGCTGTGCCACTAGTGATTCTGGGTTTGAGTCCAGGCTCTGTCTCAGTTGTCTTAGGCACTGCATCGCAGTGCTAGCTGTGCCACTAGAGATTCTGGGTATGAGTCCAGGCTCTGTCTCAGTTGTCTTAGGCACTGCATCGCAGTGCTAGCTGTGCCACTAGAGATTCTGGGTTTGAGTCCAGGCTCTGTCTCAGTGGTCTAAGACACTGCATCGCAGTGTTAGCTGTGCCACTAGAGATTCTGGGTTTGAGTCCAGGCTCTGTCTCAGTTGTCTTAGGCACTGCATCGCAGTGCTAGCTGTGCCACTAAAGATTCTGGGTTTGAGTCCAGGCTCTGTCTCAGTGGTCTAAGACACTGCATCGCAGTGTTAGCTGTGCCACTAGAGATTCTGGGTTTGAGTCCATGCTCTGTCTCAGTGCTAGCTGTGCCACTAGTGATTCTGGGTTTGAGTCCAGGCTCTGTCTCAGTTGTCTTAGACACTGCATTGCAGTGCTAGCTGTGCCACTAGAGATTCTGGGTTTGAGTCCAGGCTCTGTCTCAGTGGTCTAAGACACTAGAGAATCTGTGTTTGAGTCCAGGCTCTGTCTCAGTGGTCTAAGACACTAGAGATTCTGGGTTTGAGTCCAGGCTCTGTCTCAGTGGTCTAAGACACTAGAGATTCTGGGTTTGAGTCCAGGCTCTGTCTCAGTGGTCTAAGACACTAGAGATTCTGGGTTTGAGTCCAGGCTCTGTCTCAGTGGTCTAAGACACTAGAGATTCTGGGTTTGAGTCCAGGCTCTGTCTCAGTGCTAGCTGTGCCACTAGTGATTCTGGGTTTGAGTCCAGGCTCTGTCTCAGTTGTCTTAGGCACTGCATCGCAGTGCTAGCTGTGCCACTAGAGATTCTGGGTATGAGTCCAGGCTCTGTCTCAGTTGTCTTAGGCACTGCATCGCAGTGTTAGCTGTGCCACAAGAGATTCTGGGTTTGAGTCCAGGCTCTGTCTCAGTGCTAGCTGTGCCACTAGTGATTCTGGGTTTGAGTCCAGGCTCTGTCTCAGTTGTCTTAGACACTGCATTGCAGTGCTAGCTGTGCCACTAGAGATTCTGGGTTTGAGTCCAGGCTCTGTCTCAGTGGTCTAAGACACTAGAGAATCTGTGTTTGAGTCCAGGCTCTGTCTCAGTGGTCTAAGACACTAGAGATTCTGGGTTTGAGTCCAGGCTCTGTCTCAGTGGTCTAAGACACTAGAGATTCTGGGTTTGAGTCCAGGCTCTGTCTCAGTGGTCTAAGACACTAGAGATTCTGGGTTTGAGCCCAGGCTCTGTCTCAGTGGTCTAAGACACTAGAGATTCTGGGTTTGAGTCCAGGTTCTGTCTCAGCCGGCTGCGACACGCATGTGGCGGCGCACAAATGGCCCAGCGTTGTCGGGGTTACGGGAGGGTTTGGCCAGCTGGGATGTCCGTACTAGTGACTCCTGTGGCGGGCCGGGCGCAGTGCAAGCTGACATGGTCGCCAGGTGTACGGTGTTTCTTCCGACACATTGGTGTGGCTGGCTTCCGGGTTAAGTGGGCATTGTGTCAAGAAGCAGTGTGGCTAGGTTGGGTTGTGTTTCGGAGGACGCACAGCTCTCGACCTTCGCCTCTCCAGAGTCCGTACGGGAGTTGTAGCGTTGAGACAAGACTCTAAGAACCAATTGGACAATTACCACGAAATTTGAGAGAAAATGGGGCAAAAAACAATAATAATAAAAAGCTATAAAAACTATTTTGGAGCATGTAAATCTCATATCCTGTTTACTGTTGTTATCCACAGGCTCAGACATAATATTACCTTTGAAATTCAGATGGAAACAGTAATAGTTGGAATTGTAACTGAAGTCTGGACACTGACTGGAGGCCTCAGGTCTATAATTATAATATTAACTGAAGTCTGGACACTGACTGTAGGCCTCATGTAGTCTATTATAATATTAACTGAAGTCTGGACACTGACTGTAGGTATCATGTAGACTATTATAATATTAACTGAAGTCTGGACACTGACTGTAGGTCTCCCTCTGGGTGCTCCTCGGCGTTCACATCACGGACAAACTGAATTGGTCCACCCACACAGACAGCGTTGTGAAGAAGGCGCAGCAGCGCCTCTTCAACCTCAGGAGGCTGAAGAAATTCGGCTTGTCACCAAAAACACTCACAAACTTCTACAGATGCACAATCGAGAGCATCCTGTCGGGCTGTATCACCGCCTGGTACGGCAACTGCTCCGCCCACAACCGTAAGGCTCTCCAGAGGGTAGTGAGGTCTGCACAACGCATCACTGGTGGCAAACTACCTGCCCTCCAGGACACCTACACCACCCGATGTCACAGGAAGGCCATAAAGATCATCAAGGTCAACAACCACCCGAGCCACTGCCTGTTCACCCCGCTATCATCCAGAAGGCGAGGTCAGTACAGGTGCATCAAAGCAGGGACCGAGAGACTGAAAAACAGCTTCTATCTCAAGGCCATCAGACTGTTAAACAGCCACCACTAACATTTAGCGGCCGCTGCCAACATACTGACTCAACTCCAGCCACTTTAAAAATGGGAATTGATGGAAATTATGTAAAAATGTATCACTAGCCACTTTAAACAATGCCACTTAATATAATGTTTACATACCCTACATTACCCATCTCATATGTATATACTGTACTCTATATCATCTACTGCATCTTGCCATCTTTATGTAATACATGTATCACTAGCCACTTTAAACTATGCCACTTTATGTTTACATACCCTACAGTACTCATCTCATATGTATATACTGTACTCTATACCATCTACTGCATCTTGCCTATGCCGTTCTGTACCATCACTCATTCATATATCTTTATGTACATATTCTTTATCCCTTTACACTTGTGTGTATAAGGTAGTAGTTGTGGAATTGTTAGGTTAGATTACTCGTTGGTTATTACTGCATTGTCGGAACTAGAAGCACAAGCATTTCGCTACACTCGCATTAACATCTGCTAACCATGTGTATGTGACAAATAACATTTGATTTGATTTATAATATTAACTGAAGTCTGGACACTGACTGTAGGTCTCATGTAGTCTATTATAATATTAACTGAAGTCTGGACACTGACTGTAGGCCTCATGTAGTCTATTATAATATTAACTGAAGTCTGGACACTGACTGTAGGTATCATGTAGTCTATTATAATATTAACTGAAGTCTGGACACTGAATATAGGCCTCATGTTGCCTATTATAATATTAGCAGAGAGAGAGCAGAGAGAGCAGAGAACGAGAGCAGAAAGAGAGAGAGCAGAGAGAGAGAGGAGAGAGCAGAGAAAAGAGAGAGAGAGCAGAGAGAGAGCAGAGAACAGAGAGGGAGAGAAAACAGAGAGAGCAGAGAGAGAGAGAGTAGAGAGAGAGATAGCAGAGAGAGAGCGAGCAGAAAGCAAGGCTGAGAACAGAGAGAGAGAGAGCAGAGATCAGAGTAGGCTGAGAGTGCAGAGAGAGTAGAGAGAGAAGAGTGAGAGAGAGAGCAGAGAACAGAGAGAGAGAGAGCAGAGAGAGAGCAGAGGGAGAAAGATAGCAGAGAGCAGGCTGAGAGAGCAGAGAGAGCGGAGAGCAGAGAGAGCAGAGAGAGAGAGAGAGCAGAAAGCAGGCTGAGAAAGCAAAGAGAGAGAGCAGAGAGTGAGAGCAGAGAGGGCAGAGAGAGAGCAGAGAAGGCAGAGAGAGAGAGAGAGCAGAGAAAAGAGAGAGAGAGCAGAGAACAGCGAGAGCATAGGGAGAGAGCAGAGAGCAGAGGGAGAGATAGCAGAGAGAGAGAAGAGAGAGGGCAGAGAGAGCAGAGTGAGAGAGCAGAGAGGGAGAGAGAGAGAGAGCAGAGAGAGCGAGAGAGAGCAGAGAGAGAACAGCGAGGGCAGAGAGAGAAGAGAGCAGAGAGAGAAGAGAGCAGAGAGAGAAGAGAGCAGAGAGTAGGCTGAGAGAGCAGAGCACAGAGAGAGCATAGAGAGAGAGTAGAGAGAGAGCAGAGAGAGAGAGTAGAGAGAGCGAGAGAGAGCAGAGAGAGTAGAGAGAGAGGAGAGCAGAGAGAGAAGAGAGCAGAGAGTAGGCTGAGAGAGCAAAGAGAGAGCAGAGAGAGCAGAGTGAGAGAGGAGAGAGGGCAGAGCAGAGAGAGCAGAGGGAGAGAGAGAGCAGAGAACAGAGAGAGAGCAGAGAGAGAGCAGAGAGAGCAGAGGGAGAGAGAGAGCAGAAAACCGAGAGAGCAGGCTGAGAGAGCAAAGAGAGAGAGCAGAGAGAGCAGGCTGAGAGAGCAGAGAGAGAGCAGAGAGAGAGAGAGCAGAAAGCAGAGAAAAGAGAGAGCAGAGAGCAGAGAGAGCAGAGGGAGAGAGAGCAGAGAACAGAGAGAGAGCAGAGAGAGAGCAGAGAGAGAGCAGAGAGAGAGAGCAGAGAGAGAGCATAGAGAGAACAGAGAGAGCAGAGAGAGCAGAGAACAGAGAGAGCAGTCTGAGAGAGCAGAGATAGAGAGCAGAGAGAGAGCAGAGAGCAGAGAGAGCAGAGAGAGAGAGAGAGCAGAGGGAGAGAGAGAGCAGAGGGAGAGAGAGAGCAGAGGGAGAGAGAGAGCAGAGAGAGAGCAGAGAGAGAGCAGAGAGAGAGAACAGAGAGAGCAGAGAGAAAGCAGAAAGAGCAGAGAAAAGAGAGAGAGAGCAGAGAGCAGAGAGAGAGAGAGAACTCTGTTGCTATAGTAACCCTGCATCACAAATCTGTTGTACAATTTGTTTAATTCTATTTCACATATTTAATTGTTTTGTATTTCATTTCATATTTGTTTCATGTTTCAACCAGTCGCAGGTTAACGTCAACCTGACAGAGGAAACGTAACATCAATAACCAAACTGTTTTCACAATTAACAGGCTTTTCTTGTTTCAAGTATGTTTTATTATGAAAAGTACTATATATCCTTGTATACTTGTACAACTATGGAGCGTATGTCCATATATAATTATACAATTTGTTATTCAACATAAAAGACAACAAATGATCACATTGGTATTTTAACAGTGTTATTGTCACAATTATAGGAAGACATGCATGTGTGTGTGTGTGTGTGTGTGTGTGTGTGTGAGTGTCTAGTGTGTGTGTGTCCAGCAGGTGTGTGTGTCCAGTGTGAGTGTGTGTGTGTGTGTGTCCAGTCTGTGTCTGTGAGTCCAGTGTGTGTGTGTGTGTGTGTGTCCAGCAGGTGTGTGTGTCCAGTGTGTGTGTGTGTTTTTTTGTTTGTCCAGTGTTTGTGTGTCCAGTGTGTGTGTGTTTGTCCAGTGTTTGTGTGTGTTTGTCCAGTGTGTGTGTGTGTGTTTGTCCAGTGTGTGCTTGTGTGTGTGTCTTTGCCCAGTGTGTGTGTGTGAGTTCAGTGTGTGTGAGTCCAGTGTGTGTGTGTGTCCAGTGTGTGTTTGTTTGTCCAGTGTGTGTGTGTGTGTGTGTCTTTGCCCAGTGTGTTTGTGTGTGTGTGTGTCCAGTCTGTGTGTGTCCAGTGTGTGTGTGTGTTTGTTTGTCCAGTGTGTGTTTGTTTGTCCAGTGTGTGTGTGTCCAGTGTGTGTCTGTGTGTGTCCAGTGTGTGTGTATGTGAGTCCAGTGTGTGTGTGTCCAGCAGGTGTGTGTGTCCAGTGTGTGTGTGTTTGTGTCCAGTGTGTGTGTGTGTTTGTGTGTGAGTCCAGTGTGTGTGTGTCCAGTGTGTCTGTGTTTGTGTCCAGTGTGTGTGTGTCCAGCAGGTGTGTGTGTTCAGTGTCTGTGTGAGTCCAGTGTGTGTGTGTTTGTGTCCAGTGTGTGTGTCCAGTGTCTGTGTGAGTCCAGTGTGTGTGTGTGTATGTGTCCAGTGTGTGTGTGTGTCCAGTGTGTGTGTGTGTATGTGTCCAGTGTGTGTGTGTCCAGTGTGTGTGTGTGTGTGTGTGTGTCCAGTGTGTGCTTGTGTGTGTGTCTTTGCCCAGTGTGTGTGTGTGAGTTCAGTGTGTGTGAGTCCAGTGTGTGTGTGTGTCCAGTGTGTGTTTGTTTGTCCAGTGTGTGTGTGTGTGTGTGTCTTTGCCCAGTGTGTTTGTGTGTGTGTGTGTGTGTGTCCAGTGTGTGTCCAGTGTGTGTGTGTGTGTGTGTGTCCAGTCTGTGTGTGTCCAGTGTGTGTGTGTGTTTGTTTGTCCAGTGTGTGTGTGTCCAGTGTGTGTCTGTGTGTGTCCAGTGTGTGTGTGTATGAGTCCAGCGTGTGTGTATGTGAGTCCAGTGTGTGTGTGTCCAGCAGGTGTGTGTGTCCAGTGTCTGTGTGAGTCCAGTGTGTGTGTGTTTGTGTCCAGTGTGTGTGTGTGTTTGTGTGTGAGTCCAGTGTGTGTGTGTTTGTGTCCAGTGTGTGTGTGTCCAGTGTCTGTGTGAGTCCAGTGTGTGTGTGTGTATGTGTCCAGTGTGTGTGTGTGTGTCCAGTGTGTGTGTGTGTGTATGTGTCCAGTGTGTGTGTGTCCAGTGTGTGTGTGTGTGTCCAGTGTGTATGTGTGTGTGTGTGTGTGTCCAGTGTGTGTGTGTGTGTGTGTGTCCAGTGTGTGTGTGTGTGTGTCCAGTGTGTGTGTGTGTATGTGTCCAGTGTGTGTGTGTGTGTGTGTATGTGTCAAGTGTGTGTGTGTGTGCAGTGTGTGTGTGTCTGTCCAGTGTGTGTGTGTGTGTGTGTGTGTGTGTGTGTGTGTGTGTGTGTCCAGTGTGTGTGTGTGTGTGTGTGTGTCCAGTGTGTGTGTGTGTGTATGTGTCCAGTGTGTGTGTGTGAGTGTGTATGTGTGTGTGTCCAGTGTGTGTGAGTGTGTATGTGTGTGTGTCCAGTGTGTGTGTGTGTATGTGTCCAGTGTGTGTGTGTGTGTGTCCAGTGTGTGTGTGTGTGTGTGTCAAGTGTGTGTGTGTGTACAGTGTGTGTGTGTCTGTCCAGTGTGTGTGTGTGTGTGTACAGTGTGTGTGTGTGTGTGTGTACAGTGTGTGTGTGTGTGTCCAGTGTGTGTGTGTGTGTGTATGTGTCCAGTGTGTGTGAGTGTGAGTGTGAGTGTGAGTGTGAGTGTGAGTGTGTGTGTGTGTGTGTGTGTGTGTGTGTGTGTGTGTGTGTGTGTGTGAGTCCAGTGTGTGTGTGTGTGTGTGTTTGTGTGTGTGTGAGTCCAGTGTGTGTGTCCAGTGTGTATGTTTCTGTGTGTGTGTGTGTGAGTCCAGTGTGTGTGTGTGTGTGTGTGTGTGTGTGTGTGTGTTATTTCAGGGACACTGAGGAATCATAATAAACCCTTAACCCTGGATAGAGGGGCTCAGTGAATGTGGAGGTGAATGTGATCAGGTGGGTCAGTGTGTCAGAGGAGGCTCTATAGAAGGACAGAGTACCGGCTGGCCAGTCCAGATACACTCCTACTCTGTGGGAGCTGGAGGAGGGGACGTCTATGGTAGTGTGATTATTATTGTGCCAGGCAGTGTAACTGTTGTCAGAGCAGAACAGACTCCAGGACTTGTCATTGCATCCAAGACAACAGTCCTTACCCTCTCCTCTCCTGTTGATTCCTTTATATGTCACTCCTATATCAACCCTTCTCCCACTCCACTCTACCTCCCAGTAACAGCGCCCAGTCAGACCCTCTCTACACAGCACCTGTCTACAGTCCTCAAATCTCTCTGGGTGATCAGGATACAGCTGCTTCTCTCTCCTACATGTCACCTTTCTGTTCTCCTTAGACAGAGAGAGGAGTCTGTTTACTGTGTTTAGGTCCAGTGTGAGATCACAGACATCTGATGGATGAAACCAGACACAATATTAGAAATCATCATCATTCACATTAGAATGTTAACTCACTTTTCACTAATTCATTTAATGTAGATGTTTCTAGGTATCAAAAGGAGAAGTTAAGGTAACTTGAGACTTGTTGAATGATCATATGTTATACTGTATGGTAATATAAAACACACTAGTTCCCATTAATTACACACACACACACACACACACACACACACACACACACACACACACACACACACACACATACCTGTATACATCATGAAGACAAAACACACATTTCTAACATACACACACACACACACACACACACACACACACACACACACACACACACACACACACACACACACACACACACACACACACACACACACACACACACACACACGCACCTGTATGCATCATGAACACAAACACACATTTCTTATTTAACATGAACGCGCCACACACACACACACACACACACACACACACACACACACACACACACACACACACACACACACACACACACACACACACACACACACACACACACACACACACACACACACACACATTGTCAAAGCAACTCTTTTTCCCTGATTTCTGCTTCTGTAGAACTACAGCTGATATTTAATATGACCAAGTAAGTAATGATGGTGGTCTTTGACTTTGACTTAACTTGAATTAAGACTTATTCTTAGTCATATTCTTCACAGCAGTCAACACTCACATTTTCTAAGTCCAGGTTTCATTCTGTTCTCTCCACCATGTTCCACACTGTAGCGGTAAGCAGAAGAACAGACAGTCATTGAGGGATACACCTGAACTCACACACACACACACACACACACAGGACACACACACACTGGACACACACACACACACTGGACACACACACACACACACTGGACACACACACACACACTGGACACACACACACACACACTGGACACACTGGAGACAAACACACAGACACACGGTCAAGCATTGGTAAGAATGTTATGTCTCTGTCTGTCCTGTGTGTGTGTGTCTGTCCTGTGTGTGTGTGTCTGTCCTGTGTGTGTGTGTCGGTCCTGTGTGTGTGTGTCTGTCCTGTGTGTGTGTGTCTGTCCTGTGTGTGTGTGTCTGTCCTGTGTGTGTGTGTGTCTGTCCTGTGTGTGTGTGTGTCATGTGTCTGTCCTGTGTGTGTGTGTGTGTGTGTGTCATGTGTCTGTCCTGTGTGTGTGTGTGTCATGTGTCTGTCCTGTGTGTGTGTGTGTGTGTCTGTCCTGTGTGTGTGTGTGTTTGTCCTGTGTGTGTGTGTCTGTCCTGTGTGTGTGTGTCTGTCCTGTGTGTGTGTGTGTGTGTGTGTCTGTCCTGTGTGTGTGTGTCTGTCCTGTGTGTGTGTGTGTGTGTGTGTGTGTGTGTGTGTGTCTGTCCTGTGTGTGTGTGTGTGTCTGTCCTGTGTGTGTGTGTCTGTCCTGTGTGTGTGTGTGTGTGTGTGTCTGTCCTGTGTGTGTGTGTGTGTCATGTGTGTGTCCTGTGTGCGTGTTTGTGTGTGTCTGTCCTGTGTGTGTGTGTGTGTGTGTGTGTGTGTGTCTGTCCTGTGTGTGTGTCTGTCCTGTGTGTGTGTGTGTGTGTCTGTCCTGTGTGCGTGTGTGTGTTTGTGTCCAGTGTGTGTGTGTCTGTCCTGTGTGTGTGTGTGTCATGTGTGTGTCCTGTGTGCGTGTGTGTGTTTGTGTCCAGTGTGTGTGTGTCTGTCCTGTGTGTGTGTGTGTGTCATGTGTGTATGTGTGTGTCCTGTGTGCGTGTGTGTGTTTGTGTCCACTGTGTGTGTGAGTGTCCTGTTTGTGCTTCCTTTCACACTGGACACAGTTTTCACACACACTGGACTGTGTGTGTCATGGGTGTGTGTGTGTGTGTCATGTGTGTATGTGTGTGTCCTGTGTGCGTGTGTATGTGTGAGCCCAGTGTGTGTGTGTGTCCTGTTTGTGCTTCCTTTCACACTGGACACAGTTTTCACACAACTGGACTGTGTGTGTCATGGGTGTGTGTGTGTGTGTGTGTGTGTGTGTGTGTGTGTGTGTGTGTGTGTGTGTGTGTGTGTCCAGTGTGTGTATGAGTCTAGTGTGTTTCAAACTGGACACACAGGGCACACACACACACACAGGACACACACACACACACACACACACACACACACACACACACACACACACACACACACACACACACACACACACACACACACACACACACACACACACACACCCATGACACACACAGTCCAGTTGTGTGAAAACTGTGTCCAGTGTGAAAGGAAGCACAAACAGGACACACACACACACTGGGCTCACACATACACACGCACACAGGACACACACATACACACATGACACACACACACACACCCATGACACACACAGTCCAGTTGTGTGAAAACTGTGTCCAGTGTGAAAGGAAGCACAAACAGGACACACACACACACACACACAGGACACACACACACACACACACACACATGACACACACACACACAGGACACACACACATGACACACACATGACACACACACTGGACACACACACACACACTGGACACACACAGTCAGTATATAACTTTGTCCAAGTGGTGGTCAGAATGTTAGTCTTAACCAGCCTGATAAGTCAAACATGTCTGATATGAACATTGACATAAACCCTCTACATACTTGAGTTTCTCCAGTCTGCAGTGTGGATCCTCCAGTCCAGCAGAGAGCAGTCTGACTCCTGAGTCTCCTGGGTGATTGTAGCTCAGGTCCAGCTCTCTCAGGTGTGAGGGGTTTGACCTCAGAGCTGAGACCAGAGAAGCACAGCCTTCCTCTGTGACTAGACAGCCTGACAGCCTGCAAAGAGTCAAATCATATTAAAATCACACTGATATTCTTTGGCTGTATATTTTTTCTGCATATTCAGATATATCAGTGTCCTGAAACCTGCCATATCTATTTGTAAATGAAAAATGAATGAAAACCTGACATATCTGTTCATAAATAAATGTATCATTATTAGAAATGACAAAATATCAAAGTATTGCTCTATGCTCCAGCATTTTAAATTTCAGATCAAATGTTTCATATGAGGTGACAGTATATAATGTCACCTTTTATTTGAGGATATTTGAATACATATCTGTTTCTCCATTTAGAAGTGAAAGCACTTTATGTATCTAGTCCCCCCATTTGAAGAAGTCATTAGTATTCTGACAAATTTACTCAGTGTATTAAAGTTGAGTATTTGTATCAAAATAATCAAAAATGAAGCATTTGCAGTTTGTTTTGGTTGTGTTTAAAATGGTGGATGGTGACTGGAGTCATTTTCTGTCTAAGTGATTAGATAACATGTTTCTAAATTAACCCTGATGATGCAATGATTAAGAAAAATCATGAATGAATCATAAATAATAATGAGTGAGAAAGTTACAGAGCCTACAACAAAACATACTAACCTCTCACCATTACCAATAACAGAGACTACAACAAAACATACTAACCTCTCACCATTACCAATAACAGAGACTACAACAAAACATGCTAACCTCTCACCATTACCAATAACAGAGGCTACAACAAAACATGCTAACCTCTCACCATAACCAATAACAGAGGCTACAACAAAACATGCTAACCTCTCTCCATTACCAAAAACAGAGGCTACAACAAAACATACTAACCTCTCACCATTACCAATAACAGAGACTACAACAAAACATACTAACCTCTCACCATTACCAATAACAGAGGCCACAACAAAACATACTAACCTCTCACCATTACCAATTACAGAGACTACAACAAAACATGCTAACCTCTCACCATTACCAATAACAGAGACTACAACAAAACATGCTAACCTCTCACCATAACCAATAACAGAGGCTACAACAAAACATGCTAACCTCTCACCATTACCAATAACAGAGGCTACAACAAAACATACTAACCTCTCACCATTACCAATAACAGAGACTACAACAAAACATGCTAACCTCTCACCATAACCAATAACAGAGACTACAACAAAACATACTAACCTCTCACCATTACCAATAACAGAGACTACAACAAAACATACTAACCTCTCACCATTACCAATAACAGAGACTACAACAAAACATGCTAACCTCTCACCATTACCAATAACAGAGACTACAACAAAACATGCTAACCTCTCACCATTACCAATAACAGAGGCTACAACAAAACATGCTAACCTCTCACCATTACCAATAACAGAGACTACAACAAAACATGCTAACCTCTCACCATTACCAATAACAGAGACTACAACAAAACATACTAACCTCTCACCATTACCAATAACAGAGACTACAACAGAACATGCTAACCTCTCACCATTACCAATAACAGAGACTACAACAAAACATACTAACCTCTCACCATTACCAATAACAGAGACTACAACAAAACATGCTAACCTCTCACCATTACCAATAACAGAGGATACAACAAAACATGCTAACCTCTCACCATTACCAATAACAGAGACTACAACAAAACATGCTAACCTCTCACCATTACCAATAACAGAGGCTACAACAAAACATGCTAACCTCTCACCATTACCAATAACAGAGACTACAACAAAACATGCTAACCTCTCACCATTACCAATAACAGAGGCTACAACAAAACATACTAACCTCTCACCATTACCAATAACAGAGGCCACAACAAAACATACTAACCTCTCACCATTACCAATTACAGAGACTACAACAAAACATGCTAACCTCTCACCATTACCAATAACAGAGACTACAACAAAACATGCTAACCTCTCACCATAACCAATAACAGAGGCTACAACAAAACATGCTAACCTCTCACCATTACCAATAACAGAGGCTACAACAAAACATACTAACCTCTCACCATTACCAATAACAGAGACTACAACAAAACATGCTAACCTCTCACCATAACCAATAACAGAGACTACAACAAAACATACTAACCTCTCACCATTACCAATAACAGAGACTACAACAAAACATACTAACCTCTCACCATTACCAATAACAGAGACTACAACAAAACATGCTAACCTCTCACCATTACCAATAACAGAGACTACAACAAAACATGCTAACCTCTCACCATTACCAATAACAGAGGCTACAACAAAACATGCTAACCTCTCACCATTACCAATAACAGAGACTACAACAAAACATGCTAACCTCTCACCATTACCAATAACAGAGACTACAACAAAACATACTAACCTCTCACCATTACCAATAACAGAGACTACAACAGAACATGCTAACCTCTCACCATTACCAATAACAGAGACTACAACAAAACATACTAACCTCTCACCATTACCAATAACAGAGACTACAACAAAACATGCTAACCTCTCACCATTACCAATAACAGAGGATACAACAAAACATGCTAACCTCTCACCATTACCAATAACAGAGACTACAACAAAACATGCTAACCTCTCACCATTACCAATAACAGAGGCTACAACAAAACATGCTAACCTCTCACCATTACCAATAACAGAGACTACAACAAAACATGCTAACCTCTCACCATTACCAATAACAGAGGCTACAACAAAACATGCTAACCTCTCACCATTACCAATAACAGAGACTACAACAAAACATGCTAACCTCTCACCATTACCAATAACAGAGACTACAACAAACATGCTAACCTCTCACCATTACCAATAACAGAGACTACAACAAAACATGCTAACCTCTCACCATTACCAATAACAGAGGCTACAACAAAACATGCTAACCTCTCACCATTACCAATAACAGAGGCTACAACAAAACATGCTAACCTCTCACCATTACCAATAACAGAGGATACAACAAACCATGCTAACCTCTCACCATTACCAATAACAGAGGCTACAACAAAACATGCTAACCTCTCACCATTACCAATAACAGAGACTACAACAAAACATACTAACCTCTCACCATTACCAATAACAGAGGATACAACAAAACATGCTAACCTCTCACCATTACCAATAACAGAGGCTACAACAAAACATGCTAACCTCTCACCATTACCAATAACAGAGACTACAACAAAACATACTAACCTCTCACCATTACCAATAACAGAGGCTACAACAAAACATGCTAACCTCTCACCATTACCAATAACAGAGGATACAACAAACCATGCTAACCTCTCACCATTACCAATAACAGAGGCTACAACAAAACATGCTAACCTCTCACCATTACCAATAACAGAGACTACAACAAAACATACTAACCTCTCACCATTACCAATAACAGAGGATACAACAAAACATGCTAACCTCTCACCATTACCAATAACAGAGGCTACAACAAAACATGCTAACCTCTCACCATTACCAATAACAGAGACTACAACAAAACATACTAACCTCTCACCATTACCAATAACAGAGGCTACAACAAAACATGCTAACCTCTCACCATTACCAATAACAGAGGCTACAACAAAACATGCTAACCTCTCACCATTACCAATAACAGAGGATACAACAAACCATGCTAACCTCTCACCATTACCAATAACAGAGGCTACAACAAAACATGCTAACCTCTCACCATTACCAATAACAGAGACTACAACAAAACATACTAACCTCTCACCATTACCAATAACAGAGGATACAACAAAACATGCTAACCTCTCACCATTACCAATAACAGAGGCTACAACAAAACATGCTAACTTCTCACCATTACCAATAACAGAGGCTACAACAAAACATGCTAACCTCTCACCATTACCAATAACAGAGGCTACAACAAAACATGCTAACCTCTCACCATTAACCTCAAATAAAAGGTGACATTCTGTACTGTCGCCTAATATGAAACATACTATCTCAAATCCAACATGCTGGAGCATAACACCAAATGTAAAACTGTTAGCTTCACTGTCCAAACACATATGGTGTGGACTATGTGTGTCTGGTAAACACATGTGGATCTGGTGAACAGTTATCACTTGTTGACCAACTACAGGAATACTGACCTCAGAGTCTCCAGTTTACAGTGGGGATTCCCCAGTCCAGCAGAGAGCAGCTTCACTCCTGAATCCTTCAGGTCATTGTTACTCAGGTCCAGCTCTCTCAGGTGTGAGGGGTTTGACTCCAGAGCTGAGACCAGAGAAGCACAGCCTTCCTCTGTGACTCCACAGCCTGACAGCCTGACAAAGAGATCATCATGACTTCACAAACACACTGTTGATTTAACACCAGTAGTGTAGAAGGACAATGGCAGATGCATTTGGTTAATTATCCAAAACAACATATAGATTCATCTTCCATCTCCTAGAATTGTATGGTAATTTTGTTATACTAATGTGAAAATTAATGCATTTATTCAATATGTTTTTCAATACAATATCATATACATATTATAATACATATTTTTCTCTAAACTGAATATTTCTTCCTGATGATTAGTTCTAATATGTCATTTTATTTACTCACAGAGCAGCTCTGGAGGCTTTGACCACTGGCAGCAGCCTCAGAAGACCTTCCTCCGATCTGGAGTATTTCTTCAGGTCAAACACATCCAGCTCCTTTTCTGAAGTCAGCAACACAAAGACCAGAGCTGACCACTGTGCAGGTGACAGTTTGGGTTTTGAGAGACTTCCTGATCTCAGGTAGCTTTGGATCTCCTCCACTAGAGAATGGTCATTCAGTTCATTCAGACAGTGGAACAGATTGATGCTCCTCTCTGGAGAGGGATTTTCCCCGATCTTCTCCTTGATGTACTTCACTGTTTCTTCATGGCTCTGTGAGCTGATTCTTGTCTTTGTCAGTAGACCTCGTAAGTACTTCTGATTGGACTCCAGTGAGAGGCCCAGAAGGAAGCGGAGGAAAAGGTCCAGGTTTCCCGTCTCACTTTGTAAGGCTTTATCCACAGCACTCTTGTAGAAAGTAACTTCAGGGTCGTCGTTTGTTTGCAGCTTGTCCATTAGATTCTCATTGTTGTTGATGAATGAGAGGAACACATATACAGCAGCCAGAAACTCCTGAATGCTCAGATGAACAAAGCAGTACACCTTGTCCTGGTACACCACACATTCCTCTTTAAAGATCTGTGTGCACAATCCTGAGTACACTGAGGCTTCACTGACATCAATGCCAGCCTCTTTCAGGTCTTCTTCATAGAAAATCAGATTTCCATTCACAAGCTGTTGAAAAGCCAGTTTTCCCAGTGACAGAATGCTCTCTTTATTCCAGTGTGGACCTGTCTCTTCTTTCCCAAGATACTTTTCACTCTTCTGTTTGGTATGAAACACCACAAGGTGTGTGTACATCTCAGTCAGAGTCTTGGGCATCTCTTCTCTCTTATGTTCCAGCATGTGTTCAAGGACTGTTGCAGAAATCCAACAGAAGACTGGAATGTGGCACATGATGTGGAGGCTCCTTGATGTCTTTATGTGTGAGATGATTCTGCTGGCCAGGTCCTCATCACTGAATCTCTTCCTGAAGTACTCCTCCTTCTGTGGGTCATTGAACCCTCGTACCTCTGTCACCTGGTCAACACACACTGAAGGGATCTTACTGGCTGCTGCAGGTCGGGTAGTTATCCAGAGGAGAGCAGAGGGAAGCAGATTTCCCTTGATGAGATTTGTCAGCAGAACATCCACTGAGGTTGACTCTGTGACGTCCCAACAGATCTTGTTCTTCTGGAAGTCTAGGGGCAGTCGGCACTCATCCAGACCATCAAAGATGAACAGAACTTTGTACTTGTCGTAGTTGGAGATTCTTGATTCTTTGGTTTCCATTGAGAAGTGATTGAGAAGTTCAATGAAAGTGTGTTTGTCCTCTTTCATCAAATTCAGCTCCCGGAAAGGGAATGAAAATACAAACTGGACATCCTGATTTGCTTTTCCTTCAGCCCAGTCCAGAATGAACTTCTGCACAGAGACTGTTTTTCCAATGCCAGCGACTCCCTTTGTCAGCACAGTTCTGATAGGTTTGTCTTGTCCAGTTAAGGGTGTGAAGATGTCGTTACATTTGACTGCAGTCTCTGGTCTTGCTTGTTTCCTGGTTGTTGTCTCAATCTGTCTCAGCTCATGTTCATTATTGACCTCTCCTGTTCCACCCTCTGTGATGTAGAGCTCTGTGTAGATCTTATTGAGAAGTGTTGCGTTTCCTTGTTTAGCGATCCCCTCAAATACACATTGAAACTTCTTCTTTAGATTAGATTTGAGTTCACGTTGGCAAATCACAGCAAGCTCATCTGAATGAAGAAATAACACAGAGGATTTTAATATTACGTCTGTTTTAAGGCCTACAGTATTGAAGGACTGTTATAAAGTTTTAGATTATAATCATTTATTCTATTAACCTCTTTGGGCTGCAGGGGCAGTATTGAGTAGCCTGGATAAAAGGTGCCCATTTCAAACGGCCTCGTACTCAATTCTTGCTCGTACAATATGCATATTATTATTACTATTGAATAGAAAACACTCTCTAGTTTCTAAAACCGTTTGAATTATATCTGTGAGTAAAACAGAACTCATTTTGCAGCAAACTTCCTGACAGGAAGTGGAAAATCTGAAATCGATGCTCTGTTCTAGGGCCTGCCTATAAATGTCCTTGATATTTATTAGTATACATGCACTTCATACGCCTTCCACTAGATGTCAACAGGCAGTGAGAGAAGAAATGGAGTGTATAACATCATCTGAGGTCGAATAAAAGCTCTTGGCATGACCCCAATTTCCTGTTTTCTGGAACGCGCGAGAAGTGACCTGGTATTACCTTCTGTAAAGCTGTCGTTATAGACGACTAATATCTCCGGCTTTGATTTTATTTGATAAATGTGACAATATCATCGTAAAGTATGTTTTTTCAATATAGTTTTATTAGATTATTGAAATTTTTTCGGGACGTTAGGCGTGTTGCTTTGTCTGCATATGTTCAGGAAGGAGAGCTTTGCGCCACTTGGCTAGCTTTCCGTGCTAATTGACTGGAGAAGAGGACATTCTAAATCCAAACAACGATTGTTCTTGACAAAGGACCCCTTGTACAACATTCTGATGGAAAATCATCAAAAGTAGGACCCATTTTATGATGCTATTTCATATATCTGTCGAACATGTTGTACTAGTAGTTTGCGCCCAGATTTTGGGCACTCTCTCGCTATAACTAAGCTGGATGTCGTAATGAAGTTATTTTTAGGATTCTAACACGGCGATTGCATTAAGAACTAGTGTATCCATCATTTCCTATACAACATGTATTTTTTAGTCATGTTTATGAATAGTTATTTGGTCAGAATATGTGAGTGTCAGAAAAATATCCGGACGTTGTGGGAAAAAGATGCTACGTTAGCACAATGTATAACCACTGATTTCAGCTCTAAATATGCACATTTTCGAACAAAACATAAGTGTATGTATAACCTGATGTTATAGGACTGTCATCTGATGAAGCTTATCAAGGTTAGTCAAAAATTATATATCTTTTGCTGGTTTGTTACGATCGCTAACTTTTGCTGCTGGTAAATGGCTTGTGTTACTGGCTATTGTGGTAAGCTAATATAATGCTATATTGTGTTTGCTGTAAAACACTTAAGAAATCGGAAATATTGGCTGGAATCACAAGATGCCTGTCTTTCATTTGCTGTACACCATGTATTTTTCAGAAATGTTTTATGATGAGTATTTAGGTATTTGACGTTGGTGTCTGTAATTACTCTGGCTGCTTCGGTGCCATTTCTGACGGTAGCTGCAATGTAAAACTGATTTATAGCTCAAATATGCAAATTTTTCGAACAAAACATAGATTTATTGAATAACATGTCATAAGACTGTCATCTGATGAAGTTGTTTCTTGGTTAGTTTGGTTGGTTCTTGGTTAGTTATTTTGGTTTTGTGCATGCTACCTGTGCTGTGAAAAATGTCTGTCCTTTTTTGTATTTGGTGGTGAGCCGACGTCGGGCTTGCAGCCAGAAGAAGTTTCTTCTCTTAACTGACTGTATAAATGTGTAAATGTTTTCATAATGCATTACAGACTGGTGTGACTGATTCTATTATTATTGGTATTATTGATGGTATTATTAATGTTGTCTCTCTCTCTCTCTAAATTAGTCACCACAACACATCCCTGCTGCTACTTGATGAGGTCACTAGGTGTTGTGTTAAGGCTGCTACAATATCATTGAGTTACACAGCTACTTTAGCTGTACTTTAGCTACAGCTTTTAAATGTTATAAAACAGCATTCAACATGAGGCAGACAGATCTTACATTTCTCCAGTGTGTCAGCAAGCTCCTTCTGGTTCATTTTCCTCAGGACGTGCAGTGTGATCTTCAGAGCCCCCTCTCTGGCACTGCTCTCCTGCTTCTCATCTTCAGCATCCACCACTTTCTTATCCTGCTTCTGACTCTCAAAGCCTTCTGGGAGTTCTGGACTAAGAATCCTCTTGAACATCTTCAGCTCGTTCCTCACAAATGTCATAATTTTCTCTTCAAGCATCTGGAATAAATTAAGTAAATGAGTTAAGCAAGAGAATAAATGTTTCTCATTAACACATTAATGAATGATTGACAGATCAACTTTACTTGAGGTTAACAAAAACAAATATACATAACAGGACCACATACACTGAATATGGAGGCCAGGTCTGTTTGATGACTCTGGGAAGACTGACCACTGAGAATCTCTGACTCTGATCTCTCCTGTTGGTTTCTGTGGACAAAACATGAGATTACATCTCCTCATCCAGGGAGTACACACACACACACACACACACACAATATTGTTTTAGGACTATGGAAATGGACATAAGGATTAGCCTATGGATTATGAAAGCAACAAAAATAAATGGGGAAATGGGAGAGAAATGACTAGATACAGTGTTGTTTAACTCACTGACCATGACCCATGAGTTCTTCTTACCTTTGTTCAGTAGAAAAGTCTCCCTCTCTAAAGTGTATAGGACGACCCATAGACTTGTCACTCTTCATGGACACACAGCTGGGTACAGGGGAGGCTGGTCTCTCCTGCTTGATTGGACTTCAACACAACAGAGACAAACATTACATCTCTCATCTACTCTGAGCTCAGATGGGGAAACATAAGAACAGTTTCATTCCTAAAAGCTATATATCCATTTTCAGAAATGTTCGTAAATTAGCTTTTATTGTTTAAAGAAGTTATGTTTATGTTAAGTTATGTTTTTTGCTAAATGAGGAGATGGCACGTGGGTACCTGCTTCTATAAGCCAATGAGGAGATGGCACGTGGGTACCTGCTTCTATAAGCCAATGAGGAGATGGCACGTGGGTACCTGCTTCTATAAACCAATGAGGAGATGGCACGTGGGTACCTGCTTCTATAAACCAATGAGGAGATGCAGCGCGAACTGCGTCACAAATAGAACTGACTTCTAGACGCTCGTTGGCGCGCGCAGTGTGTCATTTTTAATAACGAAATTAATTTAGCGACGCGAGCGTTGTAGTCAGGCCCGCTAAAAGGCTGGTGTCGTTACTCTGCCTTCTCCGGTGGCATGTTGAGGTACATTTACTAACCGGGAGGGTTGAATTATGTAATTTATTGGTGGGCTGGAAGACGCACTCTTGTCTTTTCTATTCCGAGGTTGTTTACTCGCAATATCAGATATTAAGATGTTTTTTTATAATGAATGTATACTGAGGTTGAGGCTCTGACTAGTGATTATTTACCCGGTGTTCAATACCTGCTATTGAGGCGCCCTGAAAATAATATTCAAAAGATTGGTCCTTGGACGCAGAGAGGTTAAACACTAAAGTTACCGTCCATCTAGTGAAGAGAGGAGAACCGGACAGAGGTAGCCAGCATCCGTCAACGAGAGAATTATATATTGTTAGCTAAGTTAACTAGGATGCTGCTGGTATAGTAGCTAGTTAGTTTACCTAGCTGTACCGACTAGCTTGGCTAGCTAGCTGGTCGTTCTGTACCTCGTCTCGATGAAAATGACGAATCCGGTGAACCACAAAATGAAACAAGGACAGAGAGTGAAAAGGATCTGGCTACACTCATACTGTCCCTGACCGTAAAGAAAAAAGCTAATTGAACACTGAACTTCGGTGTCTCAACACTGTAGTGAACTCCGTCGTTATTCCCCAAGATCACCTCAGCCAACTCTGCGCGTAACCGGACAATATGCTTGGCGCCACACCGAACGTGGACGCGGACAGTTCTGTACGGGGACGCGGACAGTTCCAGAACGCGGACATGAGCAGTGCAACACAATCAACTAAACCCAGTCTTTACAGTGGGTTACATTAGTAATATTCATTTTATTATTATGTTAAACAAACATTCTAAGTTTTTTTTATAACAACATGTTGAGATCTGGGTCCATATCGCCAAAGTGTCTCAGAGTAGAAAATTGGTCGTATAAGTGCTGAGAATAAAGACATTTTACACTTATGGGTATAAATTAAAGCTATGCATGAAGTCTCTAGTCCCACCTAGTCGGCAGATATTTAGGACACCTCGTGAGCTGTCCTAAGTAGTTAAGAGTTAACAGCAGGTGTCTTGATAATACTATAGAATAATGCAGTGAGTCAGTGGTTCCTGAGCCACATGTAATTGCTTTGTAGTAGTTAAAATAATGTTTTATATTTCTATATGATCAATCCATTAATAATATAGACCTACATGCAACAGTATGTCTTGTGCTTTTGACAATGATTTATGTATAATAATTATGTATAACAAGCGATACCATGTATGTCTCAAGCATTTTGTCTTAATTTTGGCAGATTAACTCATGCTTATTTCTGAAGATTAACTCAGGTTTTCACCCAGCTGCTAAGGACCTGTGGCAGGAGTTGGACCTGTAGCTGAAAGGTGGCTGGTTCAAATCCTGGGCCGGACGTTGGAAAAAACAGGCGGAATTGTTCTGACCACTGGAGGGCTGCTGGGTTCACATCCTCAAAACATTAACCTTTTGTTGATCAGAACTCTAGAGGTTCTTCTTCACTGAACCCAAAAATATATATAACTTTTAGTGGTTCCATATATTAAGGAAGTGATAGAAGCCTTTTTGGTTCTATAAGGAACCTTATTTTCTAAGAGTGTATAATAAACACGTTTTTCTTTTGATTATTTAATTATCTACATCATGTTATTTCAAGTTGTCCCTTTGGAGCACAACATCACGTTGTTAAAAAATAATCCTAAATTGGGCATGGCTATAAATGCAGGCAACATTATTGGGAAGGGACTTGATGCCAACTATGCCAAAGCTATTTAGAGTTATTAAACGGGTGTGAAGAGTGTGTTGATATAACGGTAATATTGTCAAAAGTCTTATTGTAACAACGATCAGAATTGGTTAAAAAAATATGCATTCCATAATATTAGTCAATAATTAAGAGTAGGCAAAGTGGTCGTGTCGTGAAAATTCTATCAAATGTCTTACATTGCAACGAGTACAGTCAGGGTGCCGTGGAACCCCTGCAGTACCTCCACAGACCCCGGATTGAGAACCCCTGCAGTACCTCCACAGACCCCGGATTGAGAACCCCTGCAGTACCTCCACAGACCCTGGATTGAGAACCCCTGCAGTACCTCCACAGACCCTGGATTGAGAACCCCTGCAGTACCTCCACAGACCCCGGATTGAGAACCCTGCAGTACCTCCACAGACCCCGGATTGAGAACCCCTGATTTAGCAGATGCTCTTATCCAGAGTGATTTACAGTAAGTGCATTCATCTTAAGATAGCTATTTATTTTGGAAATGAACGTAATAAATTCTTCATAAAATTATCTTCTTACCTCTTAGCTTTGGTGTCATGTTCCCCAGAGAGATGCATTTTAGAGGCAGGGCCCCCCTCCTCTCTCTTCCCAGAGAGACTCATTTTAGAGCACTGACCCCTAAACAGAGATCCAGCATGTTGGTTATGGTTACCACAGTGACAACTAATTATTGAATGTCAATTGTTCTCATTTATTCATTATCTCTTTGAGAAATAAAACATTTACTAACAGACATATCGGACAGTCAGGTGATTTAATGCAATCACATGAACATGTAGTTGTGACATTTAATCTCCATGGTAACTGTCAATAATAATAATAAGTCACTGTTTGTTAAGGTAGTTATAGACAGTACAGCAACAATAATAATAATAATAATAATAATAAGTCACTGTTTGTTAAGGTAGTTATAGACAGTACAGAAACAATAACAACAATAATAATAATAATAATAAGTCACTGTTTGTTAAGGTAGTTATAGACAGTACAGCAACACAAGGCCATGTATCACAAATACACTGCTCAAAAAAATAAAGGGAACACTTAAACAACACAATGTAACTCCAAGTCAATCACACTTCTGCGAAATCAAACTGTCCACTTAGGAAGCAACACTGATTGACAATAAATTTCACATGCTGTTGTGCAAATGGAATAGACAACAGGTGGAAATTATAGGCAATTAGCAAGACACCCCCAATAAAGGAGTGGTTCTGCAGGTGGTGACCACAGACCACTTCTCAGTTCCTATGCTTCCTGGCTGATGTTTTGGTCACTTTTGAATGCTGGCGGTGCTTTCACTCTAGTGGTAGCATGAGACGGAGTCTACAACCCACACAAGTGGCTCAGGTAGTGCAGCTCATCCAGGATGGCACATCAATGCGAGCTGTGGCAAGAAGGTTTGCTGTGTCTGTCAGCGTAGTGTCCAGAGCATGGAGGCGCTACCAGGAGACAGGCCAGTACATCAGGAGATGTGGAGGAGGCCGTAGGAGGGCAACAACCCAGCAGCAGGACCGCTACCTCCTTCTTTGTGCAAGGAGTAGCACTGCCAGAGCCCTGCAAAATGACCTCCAGCAGGCCACAAATGTGCATGACTGCTAGAGCTGCCCCGGTCAACTGTAAGTGTTGTTATTGTGAAGTGGAAACGTCTAGGAGGGGCAACGGCTCAACCGTGAAGTAATAGGCCACACAAGCTCACAGAACGGGCCCGCCGAGTGCGGAAGCGCATAAAAATGGAAAATAACTAGTTGGGAGCTTCATGAAATTAATTTCCATGACCGAGCAGCCGCACACAAGATCACCATGTGCAATGCCAAGCATCGGCTTGAGTGGTGTAAAGCTCGCCGCCATTGGACTCTGGAGCAGTGGAAACGTGTTCTTTGCAGTTATGAATCACGCTTCACCATCTGGCAGTCCAACGGACGAATCTGGGTTTGGCGGATGCCAGGAACACGCTACCTGCCCGAATGCATAGTGCCAACTCTAAAATTTGGTGGAGGAGGAATAATGGTCTGGGGCTGTTCTTCATGGTTCGGCCCCCTAGTTCCACCTTCCGGAGACACCTGAAACCCCACCTCTTTAAGGAATACCTAGGATAGGATAAAGTAATCCTTCTCACCCCCCCCCCCTTAAAAGATTTAGATGCACTATTGTAAAGTGGCTGCTCCACTGGATGTCATAAGGTGAATGCACCAATTTGTAAGTCGCTCTGGATAAGAGCGTCTGCTAAATGACTTAAATGTAAATGTAAATGTAAGATAAATCTTAACGCTACAGCATAAAATAACATTATAGACGATTCTGTGCTTCCAACTTTGTGGCAACAGTTTGGGGAAGGCCCTTCCCTGTTTCAGCATGCCAATGTCCCCGTGCACAAAGCGAGGTCCATACAGAAATGGCTTGTCGAGATCGGTGTGGAAGAACTTGACTGGCCTGCACAGAGCCCTGACCTCAACCCCATCGAACACCTTTGGGAAAAATTGGAACGCCGACTGCGAGCCAGGCCTAATCACCCAACATCAGTGGAAGCAAGTCCCCACAGCAATGTCCCAACATCTAGTGGAAAGTCTTACCAGAAGAGTGGAGGCTGTTATAGCAGCAAAGAGGGAACAACTCCATATTAATGGCTATGATTTTAGAATGAGATGTTCGACTAGCATGTGTCCACATACTTTTGATAATGTAGTGTATATAGCCTAATCTAAATCAAATCAAATTTTATTGGTCACAACGTCAGAGCGGCACAGACTAAGATACAGTAGAATAGTATAGAATACAGTATATACATATGAGATGAGTAATGCATAGACTAAGATACAGTAGAATAGTATAGAATACAGTATATACATATGCGATGAGTAATGCATAGACTAAGATACAGTAGAATAGTATAGAATACAGTATATACATATGAGATGAGTAATGCATAGACTAAGATACAGTAGAATAGTATAGAATACAGTATATACATATGAGATGAGTAATACATAGACTAAGATACAGTAGAATAGTATAGAATACAGTATATACATATGAGATGAGTAATGCCAGATATTTATAGCCGAGGCCAGATACTTTTCACAACATTTCCAACAGAGACCATCAGGTTGGTCGGCATTATTAGTGATCATACTGTAGCTCAAACCTACTGTGACTGTTGAATGTCTGACGACGACCTAACTTTATAATAGTTTGTAGCCTACCTACCAGAATCTGCTCGTCTTTCCTACAAATCAACACATATATCTGTCTTCTAATGCAGTGGTGTAAAGTACTTCAGTAAAATACTTTAAAGTACTACTGAAGTAGTTTTTTGGGGTATCTGTCCTTTACTTTAATATTTATATTTTTAACAACTTTTACTTTTACTTCACTACATTCATGTAGAAAATGATGTACTTTTTACTCCATACATTTTCACTGACACCCAAAAGTACTCGTTACATTTTGAATGCTTAGCAGGACAGAAAATGGTCTAATTCACACACTTATCAAGAGAACATCCCTGGTCATCCCTACTGCCTCTGATCTGGCAGACTCACTAAACAGAGAACATCCCTGGTCATCCCTACTGCCTCTGATCTGGCAGACTCACTAAACAGAGAACATCCCTGGTCATCCCTACTGCCTCTGATCTGGCAGACTCACTAAACAGAGAACATCCTTGGTCATCCCTACTGCCTCTGATCTGGCAGACTCACTAAACACAAATGCTTTGTTTTTAAATGATGTCTGAGTGTTGGAGTGTGACCCTGGCTATCCGTCAATTAAAATAACAAGAAAATGGTGCCGTCTGGTTTGCTTAATAAAATGATTTTTAAATTATCACTACTTTACTTTTACTTTTGATACTTAATTATATTTAAAACCAAATACTTTTAGACTTTTCCTGAAGTAGTATTTTACTGTGTGACTTTCACTTTTACTTGAGTCATGTTCTATGAAGGAATCTTTCCTTTTACTCCAGTTTGAGAACTGAGTTCTGTTTCCACCGCTGTTCTAACGTTCCATATGAGACACAGTTTCAACAGACATTCTGGAACTGCGACGGCTACAAAGTTACTTTACATTTCATATCAGGAAATAAAGTAACGGTCACAGGGTGAATTAGTTGTGCATTGCCCGGCTCCCCGGGTGAACAGAGTTTCCGCATTTTAGACTGTTCCATTGGTCCTTAAAATAAATGTCCACTCCCCTGTAGCACCGGGCCATGCAAAACGAACTTCCCACTGCCGCAGCGCACTGAGACACAGAGTTCTAAACCCAGACGCGTTTCTTCAAGACATCTCTCTTACATTATTTTTGATAAACATAATTTACTCGAAACCAAGTTTAGCTGTGTTTTTCCTCCAAAATGTGAGTTACTGTCGGACTTTAATAATTATAAACATGCCTACAAACCCAAAAGGTTTTAATTTGAGAATGTTCATTTGTATGCCTCAAATATTAAACTGTCTTAAAATATTTGATGATTAGTTGAATCAGGTGTGTAAGTGCTGGTAAGAACAAAAGGATTGAGAAACCCTGAGATAAACATAAAATCATATAATTGAAAAGCTCCTCCACCATCTTTACCAGACGTTTTACTGATAACATGTCGGCCTACTGATTAGTTTACACTTTGAAAACTGCTGTCTGTCAGCAACTCAGCTCAAGTAGCAGTTCTACTAACTAGTAATATCTCATTCCAGGTATTCATTATCTTACTCTGTCCATTAGAATAAATTATTGTTCAAAGATACTTACCTCTTTTTTCTTCTTCTCCCCATATTGCGTTTTCTGCTCTGTCGTCTCAAAATGGATCCTTTCCAAAAGAACAACTTTACTTTCTGTTTCAGCTCAGCCGTCTCCCCATCATGATAATAAAGTGTTTTATTGGTATCTTCCACTAGATGGCAGTAAACACCTGCTGTAACAAGACTTTACAACTATGTGTTCGGTTTCATACAGGCAGTGTCCCAGAGGAGGAGTGCTGACCTAGGATCAGGTCCCCCCTCTCCATGTAATCTGATTCAATATGATCTAGGATCAGGTCCCTCCTCTCCATGTAATTTGATTTATTATGATCTAGGATCAGGTCCCCCTCTCCATGTAATCTGATTCATTATGATCTAGGATCAGGTCCCTCCTCTCCATGTAATTTGATTCATTATGATCTAGGATCAGGTCCTCCTCTCCATGTACTCTGATTCATTATGATCTAGGATCAGGTCCCCCTCTCCATGTAATCTGATTCATTATGATCTAGGATCAGGTCCCCCTCTCCATGTAATCTGATTCATTATGATCTAGGATCAGGTCCCCCCTCTCCATGTAATCTGATTCATTCTGATCTAAATGGCTAAACTGATCCTAGATCAGCTCTCCTACTCTTTATGAATACTGTCACAGGTGACTCTTCAAGATGAGGATCATGATTTGTAAAACAAGCTTTATTCTTTAAGAATTAATTAATAACTTTCGGCAATGTCTTCAGTAACCGAGTATTCCAGGCACTCTCTTTTTATGAACCAGTTGCTATTAAATAAAGAACATACAGCTTTATAGATCCCAGTCTGACAAACAATTGTTTGGTTCTTTGAGCACTTGCATTGGGCCTCCATTGAGTCTCCATGTGTCAAGCAGTACAGAGACACACCCTCTAGATGACAGCAGAGGCTCTTGGATCTACCCTGTCTAACCACTGGGCCTCCATTGAGTCTCCATGTGTCAAGCAGTACAGAGAAACACCCTCTAGATGAGAGCAGAGGCTCTTGGATCTACCCTGTCTAACCACTGGGCCTCCATTGAGTCTCCATGTGTCAAGCAGTACAGAGAAACACCCTCTAGATGACAGCAGAGGCTCTTGGATCTACCCTGTCTAACCACTGGGCCTCCATTGAGTCTCCATGTGTCAAGCAGTACAGAGAAACGCCCTCTAGATGAGAGCAGAGGCTCTTGGATCTACCCTGTCTAACCACTGGGCCTCCATTGAGTCTCCATGTGTCAAGCAGTACAGAGAAACACCCTCTAGATGAGAGCAGAGGCTCTTGGATCTACCCTGTCTAACCACTGGGCCTCCATTGAGTCTCCATGTGTCAAGCAGTACAGAGAAACACCCTCTAGATGAGAGCAGAGGCTCTTGGATCTACCCTGTCTAACCACTGGGCCTCCATTGAGTCTCCATGTGTCAAGCAGTACAGAGAAACACCCTCTAGATGAGAGCAGAGGCTCTTGGATCTACCCTGTCTAACCACCAGTTTAGTGACCTTGTTCAATCAAAATGTACATACTAGTTCACAACCGATTTGAGGTCTTGACCAGCAATGTCCCATTGGGCTCAACCAAGCCGAGAGTGAGGTTCTAGAAAGAGGACTGACTTTCATACCAACTCCTAAACAGGTGGACTGCTGGGAGCTCCGGAGGGATCTACACGTCTATCATAGAGGACTGACTTTCATACCAACTCCTAAACAGGTGGACTGACTTTCATACCAACTCCTAAACAGGTGGACTGGGAGGAGCTCCGGAGGGATCTACACGTCTATCATAGAAGATTGAAGTTATCAGATCATTTTGAATATGAAACAGATGTTCCTCATATACTATTTCCAAACCCCTCACATTGGGAACCTCAGTTGGAGTCAGTGTCAGAAACTATACAGACTCTTATACGTAGGGATGTGGCTTCCTTTTCACAATTCAAATCAAATCAAATCAAATTTTATTAGTCACATACACATGGTTAGCAGATGTTAATGCGAGTGTAGCGAAATGCTTGTGCTTCTAGTTCCGACAATGCAGTAATAACCAACAAGTAATCTAACCTAACAATTCCACAACTACTACCTTATACACACAAGTGTAAAGGGATAAAGAATATGTACATAAAGATATATGAATGAGTGGTGGTACAGAACGGCATGGCAGATGCAGTAGATGGTATAGAGTACGGTATATACATATGAGATGAGTACTGTAGGGTATGTAAACATAAAGTGGCATAGTTTAAAGTGGCTAGTGGTACATGTATTACATAAAGATGGCAAGATGCAGTAGATGATATAGAGTACAGTATATACATATGAGATGGGTAATGTAGGGTATGTAAACATTATATTAAGTGGCATTGTTTAAAGTGGCTAGTGGTACATTTTTACATAATTTCCATCAATTCCCATTTTTAAAGTGGCTGGAGTTGAGTCAGTATGTTGGCAGCGGCCGCTAAATGTTAGTGGTGGCTGTTTAACAGTCTGATGGCCTTGAGATAGAAGCTGTTTTTCAGTCTCTCGGTCCCTGCTTTGATGCACCTGTACTGACCTCGCCTTCTGGATGATAGCGGGGTGAACAGGCAGTGGCTTGGGTGGTTGTTGTCCTTGATGATCTTTATGGCCTTCCTGTGACATCGGGTGGTGTAGGTGTCCTGGAGGGCAGGTAGTTTGCCCCTGGTGATGCGTTCTGCAGACCTCACTACCCTCTGGAGAGCCTTACGGTTGTGGGCGGAGCAGTTGCCGTACCAGGCGGTGATACAGCCCGACAGGATGCTCTCGATTGTGCATCTGTAGAAGTTTGTGAGTGCTTTTGGTGACAAGCCGAATTTCTTCAGCCTCCTGAGGTTGAAGAGGCGCTGCTGCGCCTTCTTCACAACGCTGTCTGTGTGGGTGGACCAATTCAGTTTGTCCGTGATGTGTACACCGAGGAACTTAAAACTTTCCACCTTCTCCACTACTGACCCGTCGATGTGGATAGGGGGGTGCTCCCTCTGCTGTTTCCTGAAGTCCACAATCATCTCCTTTGTTTTGTTGACGTTGAGTGTGAGGTTATTTTCCTGACACCACACTCCGAGGGCCCTCACCTCCTCCCTGTAGGCCGTCTCGTCGTTGTTGGTAATCAAGCCTACCACTGTAGTGTCATCCGCAAACTTGATGATTGAGTTGGAGGCGTGCATGGCCACGCAGTCGTGGGTGAACAGGGAGTACAGGAGAGGGCTCAGAACGCACCCTTGTGGGGCCCCAGTGTTGAGGATCAGCGGGGTGGAGATGTTGTTACCTACCCTCACCACCTGGGGGCGGCCCGTCAGGAAGTCCAGGACCCAGTTGCACAGGGCGGGGTCGAGACCCAGGGTCTCGAGCTTGATGACGAGTTTGGAGGGTACTATGGTGTTAAATGCTGAGCTGTAATCGATGAACAGCATTCTCACATGGGTATTCCTCTTGTCCAGATGGGTTAGGGCAGTGTGCAGTGTGGTTGCGATTGCGTCGTCTGTGGACCTATTGGGTCGGTAAGCAAATTGGAGTGGGTCTAGGGTGTCCGGTAGGGTGGAGGTGATATGGTCCTTGACTAGTCTCTCAAAGCACTTCATGATGACGGAAGTGAGTGCTACGGGGCGGTAGTCGTTTAGCTCAGTTACCTTAGCTTTCTTGGGAACAGGAACAATGGTGGCCCTCTTGAAGCATGTGGGAACAGCAGACTGGGATAAGGATTGATTGAATATGTCCGTAAACACACCAGCCAGCTGGTCTGCGCATGCTCTGAGGACGCGGCTGGGAATGCCGTCTGGGCCTGCAGCCTTGCGAGGGTTAACACGTTTAAATGTTTTACTCACCTCGGCTGCAGTGAAGGAGAGCCCGCAGGTTTTGGTAGGGGGCCGTGTCAGTGGCACTGTATTGTCCTCAAAGCGGGCAAAAAAGTTGTTTAGCCTGTCTGGGAGCAAGACATCCTGGTCCGCGACGGGGCTGGTTTTCTTTTTGTAATCCGTGATTGACTGTAGACCCTGCCACATACCTCTTGTGTCTGAGCTGTTGAATTGCGACTCGATTTTGTCTCTGTACTGAGACTTAGCCTGTTTGATTGCCTTGCGGAGAGAATAGCTACACTGTTTGTATTCGGTCATGGTTCCGGTCACCTTGCCCTGGTTAAAAGCAGTGGTTCGCGCTTTCAGTTTCACGTGAATGCTGCCGTCAATCCACGGTTTCTGGTTTGGGAATGTTTTTATCGTTGCTGTGGGTACGACATCGTCAATGCACTTCCTAATGAACTCGCTCACCGAATCAGCATATTCGTCAATATTGTTGTTGGACGCGATGCGGAACATATTCCAATCCGCGTGATCGAAGCAGTCTTGAAGCGTGGATTCAGATTGGTCGGACCAGCGTTGAACAGACCTGAGCGCGGGAGCTTGTTGTTTGAGTTTCTGTTTGTAGGCTGGAATCAACAAAATGGAGTCGTGGTCAGCTTTTCAGAACCAGACCTGTTTATCAGTTTAACCTATAAATGTTTAAACAAATCAAGCTCTAGAAATATAGTGATTAAACCAGCAGATAAGGGGCTCAGATTGTTGTAATGGATAAAGTGAATATCTTCTGGAAGACAATAGACAATAGGATCATGTTAAACACTATGTTCCATTGTCCCACTCAACACAACCAGAAAACACAAAGATGAATCCAGGAGATAAACTGTATGAGGATAAGTACATTACAGATAAACAGATGGTCTGTCTTTTAGGGACAGATTCTCCAAGGCCCAGACAGTTTAACTTACTGCCTAAAATACATATCTCCTGAGACGTGGGCGGTTCCCTGCAGCTGACCAATAGGAAGTGATTGTGTCTCAGAGACGTGGGCAGTTCCCTGCGGCTGACCAATAGGAAGTGATTGTATCTCAGAGACGTGGGCGGTTCCCTACAGCTGACCAATAGAAAGTGATTGTGTCTCAGAGACGTGGGCGATTCCCTGCGGCTGACCAATAGGAAGTGATTGTATCTCAGAGACGTGGGCGGTTCCCTACAGCTGACCAATAGAAAGTGATTGTGTCTCAGAGACGTGGGCGATTCCCTGCAGCTGACCAATAGGAAGTGATTGTATCTCAGAGACGTGGGCGGTTCCCTGCTGCTGACCAACAGGAAGTGATTGTATCTCAGAGACGTGGGCGGTTCCCTACAGCTGACCAATAGAAAGTGATTGTGTCTCAGAGACGTGGGCAGTTCCCTGCGGCTGACCAATAGTAAGTGATTGTGTCTCAGAGACGTGGGCGGATTGTGTCTCAGAAAAAGCTTGTTGCTGGAAAGCTTGATGAGCTCCAGCAGGCAGAAGGACAATGTGGTTCATTCAGAAGGACAATGTGGTTCATTCAGAAGGACAATGTGGTTCATTCAGAAGGACAATGTGGTTCATTCAGAAGGACAATGTGGTTCATTCAGAAGGACAATGTGGTTCATTCAGAAGGACAATGTGGTTCATTCAGAAGGACAATGTGGTTCATTCAGAAGGGCAATGTGGTTCATTCAGAAGGGCAATGTGGTTCATTCAGAAGGGCAATGTGGTTCATTCAGAAGGGCTTTTATTGAGGGCAGAAACTATGAAGAGGATGATGACTATTATGACGATATTGATGGAGGAACAGATTAATGAGGCTGAGGGTTATCTCTACAACAACGATGGTGATATTGATGGAGTAACAGAGTAATGAGGCTGAGGGTGATGACTACAACAACGATGGTGATATTGATGGAGTAACAGAGTAATGAGGCTGAGGGTGATGACTACAACAACGATGGTGATATTGATGAGGAATAGATGAATGAGGCTGAGGGTGATGACTACAACAACGATGGTGATATTGATGGAGGAATAGATTAATGAGGCTGAGGGTGATGACTACAACAACGATGGTGATATTGATGGAGGAATAGATGAATGAGGCTGAGGGTGATGACTACAACAACGATGGTGATATTGATGGAGGAATAGATGAATGAGGCTGAGGGTGATGACTACAACAACGATGGTGATATTGATGAGGAATAGATGAATGAGGCTGAGGGTGATGACTACAACAACGATGGTGATATTGATGGAGGAATAGATTAATGAGGCTGAGGGTGATGACTACAACAACGGTGGTGATATTGATGGAGGAATAGATTAATGAGGCTGAGGGTGATGACTACAACAACGATGGTGATATTGATGGAGGAATAGATGAATGAGGCTGAGGGTGATGAGTGATGACTACAACAACGATGGTGATATTGATGGAGGAATAGATGAATGAGGCTGAGGGTGATGACTACCATTTTGTAGTTTTCTTCCTAACTCTAACCCTAGCTCAGTTGATCTGCTTTATCAATGGTGACACATTCAGCTCCTCCAAAATGCCTTAATCCATCTGACTCCCCCATTACAGTTCCTCAACACTGGACGTGATGCAACGTGAAACAGGGAGTTGTAGTTCTTCTTAAAGAGCAGGTGTATTCAAACCATTACAGTTCCTCAACACTGGACGTGATGCAACGTGAAACAGGGAGTTGTAGTCCTTCTTAAAGAGCAGGTGTTTTCAAACCATTACAGTTCCTCAACACTGGACGTGATGCAACGTGAAACAGGGAGTTGTAGTTCTTCTTAAAGAGCAGGTGTTTTCAAACCATTACAGTTCCTCAACACTGGACGTGATGCAACGTGAAACAGGGAGTTGTAGTCCTTCTTAAAGAGCAGGTGTATTCAAACCATTACAGTTCCTCAACACTGGACGTGATGCAACGTGAAACAGGGAGTTGTAGTTCTTCTTAAAGAGCAGGTGTATTCAAACCATTACAGTTCCTCAACACTGGACGTGATGCAACGTGAAACAGGGAGTTGTAGTTCTTCTTAAAGAGCAGGTGTATTCAAACCATTACAGTTCCTCAACACTGGACGTGATGCAACGTGAAACAGGGTGTTGTAGTTCTTCTTAAAGAGCAGGTGTATTCAAACCATTACAGTTCCTCAACACTGGACGTGATGCAACGTGAAACAGGGAGTTGTAGTTCTTCTTAAAGAGCAGGTGTAGTCAAACCATTACAGTTCCTCAACACTGGACGTGATGCAACGTGAAACAGGGAGTTGTAGTCCTTCTTAAAGAGCAGGTGTAGTCAAACCATTACAGTTCCTCAACACTGGAACATTTAAATCACAATCATGAAACAGCCCTTAAACATATGACACAATGTTCTCACTACAACTGAGGACTCTGACAGTGGTGGACTTTATTTAATAAATAGGTGTGTAGGCTTTTAGCTGGGGTGTAATATACTCCTCAGTAAACTGGGGAAACAGCTTGATTGTGCTACTAGAGACTTGTAATGATAAGATAAAGAACATATTTGATTGATCAGAAAGTTTATGTCCACATGCCAAGACAACAGGCTTTGGGCGAGAGCTTAAAAGACATCAGTATTCACTATCTGAACACCTGAACCACTACATGGGCTGGGTTGAATATAACGCTCATCATATAGGCCAGGCTACACATATTCATACACAGCACACATAGGCCGACAAGGTGTTGACATTTAAAGGAAATGTTCCTCTTTCGTGGAGACTACATTCACGGTAAACGCTGCATATGTCGGCTTAGTCTGAAATTACCTTTAAATTTCTATCTCTTGTCTCAGCTGGGATTCTTTCTGAATTTTCCGAATAATCAATTCTTGTTGCTCCATCGTTCTTTCGTTTGAATCACAGCTACATTTTCGTATATAACATGGGATTGTTTTAAATAATGTATGTAACAAATAGGCTAAACAACTGACATTGTTACAGAAACCAGAGTTGTGAACTACAAATATGGCGCCATTTTGTAGTTTTCTTCCTAACTCTAACCCTAGCTCAGTTGATCTGCTTTATCAATGGTGCAACATTCAGCCCCTCCAAAATGCCTTAATCCATCTGACTCACCCCTCACGCAGATCCACTGACGTCAGAATCACTATTTAAATGTGTCTACTGACTCAATAGTATTTTCATTTCAAAATGCAGAATTCTCATCCATTTTGATGATTCTTTCTCATTAAGAGACATTCACTAAGAGGATATAAGTTGTTCAGACCAATGTGCTGCTCTAACATTTTAACACTGAGCCATGTGACTATACAGTAGCCTACATCTATAGTCTACTGTAAAATCAGATGCTGCTTTAGGCTAAATACTATAGTTTTCTGTGTGTTTCAATAGGACAAATGGAAAGAGTTCCTACTATATTCTAAATGGTGGTGTAGTGTATCTACAATGTGACCTCCCTAAATAATGCACAAGTTACATTTTAACTTCATTCATGAGGAGAGAATGCAGGAGACTAATAAAGCAGGTAGACGACCATTTTGTGGTGCTGAAACATAAAGCGGCAACTGCAGCGCAATCAATAGAAGGTGAACAGCACCTGGTGCTGAAAATATAGATAACTTGTTATGCAACAGATGGAGAAAACCTACACCGGTCGAGTAATTCATTTCAACAATAATCTTCATTTTAATGTGATTTTTACAATAACAAGAGGGCTTAATTGGAGTCTATTTCTTCAGAGTGAAGGCCCATACAAAATAACTTAACTGGCTGAGCTAGGCTATGTGGCTGAACAGCATCTTCCACAAGAAAGCAAAATGACCGAATTGAAGAGGGATTTTTTTTTCTAGGCCTATTTACTATTGTCCAGAAATGTAGCGTCCTACATTAAACAATAATATGAGCTAGGCTATGTGGGGGTGAAGGCATGTACAGTACATAGCATCCTACATAAAACAATAATATGAGCTAGGCTATATGGGGGTGAAGGCATGTACAGTACATAGCGTCCTACATAAAACAATAATGGAAAGAATAAAAGGAGATGTCTGTATCTGAATGTCTGTATCGGGATAACCTGATCCTGATAGCCTGATAGCCTGATAACCTGATCCTGATAGCCTGATCCTGATAACCTGATCCTGATAGCCTGATCCTGATCCTGATAGCCTGATCCCGATAACCTGATCCTGATAGCCTGATCCCGATAACCTGATCCTGATAGCCTGATCCTGATAACCTGGTCCTGATAACCTGGTCCTGATAACCTGGTCCTGATAACCTGATCCTGATAACCTGATCCTGATAACCTGATCCTGATAACCTGGTCCTGATAACCTGGTCCTGATAACCTGATCCTGATAGCCTGATCCTGATAGCCTGATCCTGATAACCTGATACTGATAACCTGATCCTGATAGCCTGATCCTTTAACGACAGAACAATTGCGGCCTTATCCAGCGAGGGTACCGTTTTCTTAGCAATTGAGGAGAATTATCCACCAGGGCAGACTGTGAGAATATCACATTAAAATGAAATGATATCGTTGGGCTGCTGTAGTCTTCAGATCTGGAGGAGAATTATCCACCAGGACGGACTGTAAGAATATCACATTAAAATGAAATGTTATCGTTGGGCTGCTGTAGTCTTCAGATCTGGTGGAGAAGTTGTCTGGTTCCTCTGCCTGTCGTAGCCTTCCAGAGTCCATATTGAACAACTCAAGCTTCCTAGTAAAGGCCTCAAGTCCACAACTGTTTTCCCTCTTCCTTGTAACTGCAGATTTAACCTGTTTAAGTTACAGAATGTCGCCAAAAAAGCAGCATCTGAGAGGAATTCCTAAATTTCCAGAATACGAACCTGGTCAGCTGCTGCCCTCATGTAACTTTTTCTGACAAAACCCACAACCTGGTCATGCAGCTGACAGAATAGCTCTGGAGCTTTTCCTTTACTCAGCCAGTGCACGTTGTTGTGAAGCAGGTGATCATCCTGATGGCCTCCTCTGATTCTGTCACCAGCTTGCTTTTCCTTTACTCAGCCAGCGCACGTTGTTGTGAAGCAGGAGATCATCCTGATGGCCTCCTCTGATTCTGTCACTAGCTTGAGGAAAAGACCATTGTGTTGCTTGATGTCCCCCTGACAAAGGTAATTATGCGCATGACTTTGTCCATCACATCTTTGAGCTCAGCATTTAGTCTGACACACAGCACACTCTGATGGATGAGACAATGTAGACCATGTTTAGTCTGGTACACAGCACACTCTGATGGATGAGACAATGTAGACCATGTTTAGTCTGACACACAGCACACTCTGATGGATGAGACAATGTAAACCATGTTTAGTCTGGTACACAGCACACTCTGATGGATGAGAAAATGTAAACCATGTTTAGTCTGACACACAGCACACTCTGATGGATGAGACAATGTAAACCATGTTTAGTCTGGTACACAGCACACTCTGATGGATGAGACAATGTAAACCATGTTTAGTCTGGTACACAGCACACTCTGATGGATGAGACAATGTAAACCATGTTTAGTCTGGTACACAGCACACTCTGATGGATGAGACAATGTAAACCATGTTTAGTCTGGTACACAGCACACTCTGATGGATGAGACAATGTAAACCATGTTTAGTCTGGTACACAGCACACTCTGATGGATGAGACAATGTAAACCATGTTTAGTCTGGTACACAGCACACTCTGATGGATGAGACAATGTAAACCATGTTTAGTCTGGTACACAGCACACTCTGATGGATGAGACAATGTAAACCATGTTTAGTCTGGTACACAGCACACTCTGATGGATGAGACAATGTAAACCATGTTTAGTCTGACACACAGCACACTCTGATGGATGAGACAATGTAAACCATGTTTAGTCTGGTACACAGCACACTCTGATGGATGAGACAATGTAAACCATGTTTAGTCTGACACACAGCACACTCTGATGGATGAGACAATGTAAACCATGTTTAGTCTGGTACACAGCACACTCTGATGGATGAGACAATGTAAACCATGTTTAGTCTGACACACAGCACACTCTGATGGATGAGACAATGTAGACCATGTTTAGTCTGGTACACAGCACACTCTGATGGATGAGACAATGTAAACCATGTTTAGTCTGGTACACAGCACTGATGGATGAGACAATGTAGACCATGTTTAGTCTGACACACAGCACACTCTGATGGATGAGACAATGTAGACCATGTTTAGTCTGGTACACAGCACACTCTGATGGATGAGACAATGTAAACCATGTTTAGTCTGGTACACAGCACTGATGGATGAGACAATGTAGACCATGTTTAGTCTGGTACACAGCACACTCTGATGGATGAGACAATGTAAACCATGTTTAGTCTGGTACACAGCACACTCTGATGGATGAGACAATGTAAACCATGTTTAGTCTGGTACACAGCACACTCTGATGGATGAGACAATGTAAACCATGTTTAGTCTGGTACACAGCACACTCTGATGGATGAGACAATGTAAACCATGTTTAGTCTGGTACACAGCACACTCTGATGGATGAGACAATGTAGACCATGTTTAGTCTGACACACAGCACACTCTGATGGATGAGACAATGTAAACCATGTTTAGTCTGACACACAGCACACTCTGATGGATGAGACAATGTAAACCATGTTTAGTCTGGTACACAGCACACTCTGATGGATGAGACAATGTAAACCATGTTTAGTCTGGTACACAGCACACTCTGATGGATGAGACAATGTAAACCACGTTTAGTCTGGTAGACAGCACACTCTGATGGATGAGACAATGTAAACCATGTTTAGTCTGGTACACAGCACACTCTGATGGATGAGACAATGTAGACCATGTTTAGTCTGGTACACAGCACACTCTGATGGATGAGACAATGTAAACCATGTTTAGTCTGGTACACAGCACACTCTGATGGATGAGACAATGTAAACCACGTTTAGTCTGGTAGACAGCACACTCTGATGGATGAGACAATGTAAACCATGTTTAGTCTGACACACAGCACACTCTGATGGATGAGACAATGTAAACCATGTTTAGTCTGGTACACAGCACACTCTGATGGATGAGACAATGTAAACCATGTTTAGTCTGGTACACAGCACACTCTGATGGATGAGACAATGTAAACCATGTTTAGTCTGACATACAGCACACTCTGATGGATGAGACAATGCCAGCCATTCATTTGTGGGGAGATCTCCTTCAACCTGCTGACCAGGCCCCTGTGTCTGCCCACCATAGCAGGAGTGTCAAGCCTCTGTCTGGGGCGGGAAGTCCTCTTTGAAAGTATCATGCTTAGATTCATAATGCAGACTGAGATTGAATTATTTGAAAACAGTGATATTTTCATTGCAGACAAGACACACTGGCTTGGCAGTGGAGATAGATGGTTAGATGAATGTATATCTCTCTGTCTGTATGGAGATAGATGGTTAGATGAATGTATATCTCTCTGTCTGTATTTAGATAGATGGTTAGATGAATGCATATCTCTCTGTCTGTATGGAGATAGATGGTTAGATGAATGCATATCTCTCTGTCTGTATGGAGATAGATGGTTAGATGAATACATATCTCTCTGTCTGTATGGAGATAGATGGTTAGATGAATGCATATCTCTCTGTCTGTATGGAGATAGATGGTTAGATGAATGTATATCTCTCTGTCTGTATGGAGTTAGATGGTTAGATGAATGCATATCTCTCTGTCTGTATGGAGATAGATGGTTAGATGAATGCATATCTCTCTGTCTGTATGGAGATAGATGGTTAGATGAATGCATATCTCTCTGTCTGTATGGAGATAGATGGTTAGATGAATGTATATCTCTCTGTCTGTATGGAGATAGATGGTTAGATGAATGCATATCTCTCTGTCTGTATGGAGATAGATGGTTAGATGAATGCATATCTCTCTGTCTGTATGGAGATAGATGGTTAGATGAATGTATATCTCTCTGTCTGTATGGAGATAGATGGTTAGATGAATGCATATCTCTCTGTCTGTATGGAGATAGATGGTTAGATGAATGTATATCTCTCTGTCTGTATGGAGATAGATGGTTAGATGAATGTATATCTCTCTGTCTGTATGGAGATAGATGGTTAGATGAATGCATATCTCTCTGTATGGAGATAGATGGTTAGATGAATGTATATCTCTCTGTATGGAGATAGATGGTTAGATGAATGCATATCTCTCTGTCTGTATAGAGATAGATGGTTAGATGAATGCATATCTCTCTGTCTGTATGGAGATAGATGGTTAGATGAATGCATATCTCTCTGTCTGTATGGAGATAGATGGTTAGATGAATGCATATCTCTCTGTCTGTATGGAGATAGATGGTTAGATGAATGCATATCTCTCTGTCTGTATGGAGATAGATGGTTAGATGAATGCATATCTCTCTGTATGGAGATAGATGGTTAGATGAATGCATATCTCTCTGTCTGTATGGAGATAGATGGTTAGATGAATGCATATCTCTCTGTCTGTATGGAGATAGATGGTTAGATGAATGCGAGAGAGAGAGAGAGGTCATGATCAGATGAGCTCCTGCATTTTTCAGCATTTTCTTTAAAAAATTTAGATTTAGAGTTAGTTAAACTCTGATTTTTTTGTCAGGAACACATTTTGTGTTTTTGGACGGATTTTGGACGGAATTACGGAATCACCTGAAAGATTCACAAATACCAAGGATTATTATACAGCAAATTCTCTGGAAAACAACAGAAACCTGAAAACACCACCCAACCTGGAACTGAGTGAGTAATGTTTAGTCTGAAACTATATTCTATTTCCAAAAGCCAAGAAGAAAAATACATGACATTACTTCATAAGCATTGAATGAAACATAATTGCCAAGCTTGATACAGCTTCAACTAGCACTGACGTGTCAAGTGAGAGGTGTCAAAGACCATTAGCCCAACAATGGCAGGAGAGTCGAATAGTCTACCCCAACCAAATGGAGAGGCCTTAGAAGCTCCCTCCTGCTGTTCAGAGGTAATTAAAATACAGTACCCGGTGAGTGTAAAGAATGATAAGGCAAGAAAAGAGCACAAAATGAAGCTCCTTATGGAAAATCAAGAGACACTTTTTGCTGACTATTACAAAAATGGGAACATCAGCAACCTTATCTTCCACACAAACCATCCCCTGGCATGGCACAGTGCTATATTAGCACACTACCCCTCTGTTAAGAGAGGGGGGGTTAACGAGGGGTGGAAACTCAGGATTCTTGACAACGAGGACGAGGAGTCAGCTAACATAAATCTTTATAAGTCTGGAACAGTATTGGTACAGGGCAACCCCAAACAATTTCAGCTGGACTTTCACCTAATCAAAGAATTAGCCCAGCTGGAGAAGCTCTCCCTTGATAAAGATACCCCCACCCCAAGCGGGTCAGACCAGACCTCTTCATCATCATCATCATATAACCCCACAGACGAGCAACCCTCAGCAGACAGTCAACCTCCCAGCACAGAGTACTTCTCCCTCATTGAAATGAAGGATAAATTCACCCAGCTGGAGGTAAGGCAGGTGGAGCTGGAACAGCAGGTGATTACACTCCAGTCAGCACAGACCCAGACAACAGTCCAGCACAACAACACCCCTTTAACCAGACCCGGAGTGCTGGAGGTGGAGAGAGACATATCTGCACTCTGGACAGTGGTGGGACAACTTCAACAGGAGAAAGAGCAGAAGCAGGAGCAGGAGCAGAACAGAGCACAAGAAGAGAGGATCAGACTGCTGGAGGAGAGGGAGAGGGGGATGGAGGAGAGGATCAGACTGCTGGAGGAGAGGTGGAGGGGGATGGCATGTGACAGAGAACAACCCACTAGGGAGGTGGCCATCCCCACAGAGAAGCCAGCAGAACAGCCCACCTCAGCACCCGACAAAAGTCTCAACACCGGGCCTCCCGGGTGGGGCAGTGGTCTAGGGCACTGCATCGCAGTGCTAACTGCGCCACCAGAGTCTCTGGGTTCGCGCCCAGGCTCTGTCGCAGCCGGCCGCGACCGGGAGGTCCGTGGGGCGACGCACAATTGGGCTAGCGTCGTCCGGGGTAGGGAGGGTTTGGCCGGTAGGGATATCCTTGTCTCATCGCGCTCCAGCGACTCCTGTGGCGGGCCGGGCGCAGTGCGCGCTAACCAAGGGGGCCAGGTGCACGGTGTTTCCTCCGACACATTGGTGTGGCTGGCTTCCGGGTTGGAGGCGCGCTGTGTTAAAGAAGCAGTGCGGCTTGGTTGGGTTGTGCTTCGGAGGACGCATGGCTTTCAACCTTCGTCTCTCCCGAGCCCGTACGGGAGTTGTAGCGATGAGACAAGATAGTAATTACTAGCGATTGGATACCACGAAAATTGGGGAGAAAAGGGGAGAAAATAAATAAATAAATGAATAAAAAAATAAAAAAAATAAAAAATAAATAAATAAATAAAAGTCTCAACACCACAGCAGAACAGTCCACACCAGACCCTGACCATAGAGTCGACATCACAGCAGAACAGACAAAAGAAAAACCCCAAGCCCAGCAGCTCTCACCCCCTCTGAGCACCCCCCCTGTCAGCCACCCTGATAACCCCCCCACACCCACTGAGGACAAACACAAGACACAGATTGTCCTCCTTATGGACTCAAATGGGAAATATATAGAAGAATTTTTTTTTTTCCCCAAACACAGTGTGTCTAAACTCTGGTGTCCAAACACCCAGTGCGCCCTAGACCTTCTGTCTGAGGACAAACTAGGCTCACCTAGCCACATAATAATACACACAGGCACAAACGACCTGAGAGCACAGCAGGAAAGGGTGGCCACAGCACTGAAGGGAGTGATTGAAAAAGCTTCTTCTACTTTCCCCAACGCACAAGTGGTTATCTCCACCCTGCTACCACGAAAAGACTTCCACCCTGCTACAATACAGCGGGTAAACGCAAGCATTTCCCGTGACTGTGCCTCAAAACCAAATGTCTTTCTGGCCCATCACTCCACCCTGGACTTGAACAGCCTCTATGACCAGGTCCACCTCTACAAGGCAGCAGTGCCCACCTTTGCCCGGACTCTAAAGGACATCGCTCTCAAACGCAGCCCCAACACTTCACACAGGAGCAACAGATCAATAGACACCCCACCCAGACCAGCGAGACACCCTCCAAGACCTTCAGGACCCCCCCCTGGACCTACACATAGAGGACCCACGCCAAGAGGACTTACATCCAGACCACAGCACCCCCAGACACACCCCCACCCCAACCAATCAACACCCCCCCACATCAACCATGCCCACACCCAATTTAGGCCCCCTCAGATCAGACCTATGCCACTCCTGCCCACCCCATGCACCCCACCCCCGCAAAGAGGGCATCAACATGGAAGTCACACATACGCCCAGGTAGTGAGCGGGCAAACAGGCCCAACCCCCACTCTTACACTCGCCCAAGCCAACGGCATGTACCAGATGCTCAGCAGGCTCTGCTCACACTTACTGGCCTGAGGCCAAACCACGACCAACAACATTGGACACTTTATGGAACAAAAAGCC
Source organism: Salvelinus namaycush (assembly GCF_016432855.1). Classification (NCBI taxonomy): domain Eukaryota; kingdom Metazoa; phylum Chordata; class Actinopteri; order Salmoniformes; family Salmonidae; genus Salvelinus; species Salvelinus namaycush. The sequence continues at coordinate 39,434 of NW_024061377.1, read as the reverse complement.
TTCACTATATCATCCTGGAATATCCAAGGCCTGAGGTCATCTGCCTTTGGCCTAAAGAGCAGGAACCCGGACTTCACCAAAGAAATCGGTAATGCAGACATTGTCATCCTGCAAGAAACCTGGTACAGAGGAGACGGACCCACTGGTTGCCCTCTAGGTTACAGAGAGCTGGTAGTCCCATTCACCAAACTACCAGGTGTGAAACAGGGAAGGGACTCAGGGGGAATGCTAATTTGGTATAGAGCAGACCTAACTCACTCCATTAAATTAATCAAAACAGGAACATTTTACATTTGGCTAGAAATTCAAAAGGAAATTATCTTAACAGAGAAAAATGTCCTCCTGTGTGCTACCTATATCCCCCCACTAGAATCCCCATACTTTAATGAAGACAGCTTCTCCATCCTGAAGGAGGAAATCAATCATTTCCAGGCCCAGGGACATGTTTTAGTCTGTGGCGACCTAAATGCCAGAACTGGACAAGAACCTGACACCCTCAGCACACAGGGGGACAAACACCTGCCTGCAGGTGACAGCATTCCCTCCCCCATATGCCCCCCTAGACACAACTATGACAACATAACCAACAAAAACGGGTCACAACTCCTGCAGCTCTGTCGCACGCTGGGTATGTACATAGTCAATGGTAGGCTTCGAGGGGACTCCTATGGTAGGTTCACCTATAGCTCATCTCTTGGCAGTAGCACTGTAGACTACATTATCACTGACCTCAACCCAGAGTCTCTCAGAGCGTTCACAGTCAGCCCACTGACACCCCTATCAGACCACAGCAAAATCACAGTCTACTTGAACAGAGCAATACTCAATCATGAGGCATCAAAGCCAAAGGAACTGAGTAACATTAAGAAATGCTATAGATGGAAGGAATGCAGTTTGGAAACCTACCAAAAAACAATTAGACAACAGCAAATTCAATCCCTTTTAGACAACTTCCTGGGTAAAACGTTCCACTGCAATAGTGAAGGTGTAAACTTGGCAGTAGAAAATCTTAACAGTATATTTGACCTCTCAGCTTCCCTATCAAATCTAAAAATCTCAAATAGAAAACCGAAGAAAATGAACAACAATGACAAATGGTTTGATGAAGAATGCAAAAATCTAAGAAATAAATTGAGAAACCTGTCCAACCAAAAACATAGAGACCCGGAAAACCTGAGTCAACGCCTTCACTATGGTGAATCACTAAAACAATACAGGAATACACTACGGAAAAAGAAGGAACAGCACGTCAGAAATCAGCTCAATGTAATTGAAGAATCCATAGACTCTAACCACTTCTGGGAAAATTGGAAAACACTAAACAAACAACAACACGAAGAATTATCTATCCAAAATGGAGATGTATGGGTAAACCACTTCTCCAATCTTTTTGGCTCTATAACAAAGAATAAAGAGCAAAAACATATACATGATCAAATACAAATCCTAGAATCAACTATTAAAGACTTCCAGAACCCACTGGATTCTCCAATTACCTTGAACGAGTTACAGGACAAAATAAAAACCCTCCAACCCAAAAAGGCCTGTGGTGTTGATGGTATCCTTAATGAAATGATCAAATATACAGACAACAAATTCCAATTGGCTATACTAAAACTCTTTAACATCGTCCTTAGCTCTGGCATCTTCCCCAATATTTGGAACCAAGGACTGATCACCCCAATCCACAAAAGTGGAGACAAATTTGACCCCAATAACTACCGTGGAATATGCGTCAACAGTAACCTTGGGAAAATACTCTGCATTATCATTAACAGCAGACTCGTACATTTCCTCAATGAAAACAATGTACTGAGCAAATGTCAAATTGGCTTTTTACCAAATTACCGTACAACAGACCATGTATTCACCCTACACACCCTAATTGACAACCAAACAAACCAAGACAAAGGCAAAGTCTTCTCATGCTTTGTTGATTTCAAAAAAGCCTTCGACTCAATTTGGCATGAGGGTCTGCTATACAAATTGATGGAAAGTGGTGTTGGGGGTAAAACATACGACATTATAAAATCCATGTACACAAACAACAAGTGTGCGGTTAAAATTGGCAAAAAACACACACATTTCTTCACACAGGGTCGTGGGGTGAGACAGGGATGCAGCTTAAGCCCCACCCTCTTCAACATATATATCAACGAATTGGCGCGGGCACTAGAACAGTCTGCAGCACCCGGTCTCACCCTACTAGACTCTGAAGTCAAATGTCTACTGTTTGCTGATGATCTGGTGCTTCTGTCACCAACCAAGGAGGGCCTACAGCAGCACCTAGATCTTCTGCACAGATTCTGTCAGACCTGGGCCCTGACAGTAAATCTCAGTAAGACCAAAATAATGGTGTTCCAAAAAAGGTCCAGTCGCCAGGACCACAAATTCCATCTAGACACCATTGCCCTAGAGCACACAAAAAACTATACATACCTCGGCCTAAACATCAGCGCCACAGGTAACTTCCACAAAGCTGTGAACGATCTGAGAGACAAGGCAAGAAGGGCATTCTATGCCATCAAAAGGAACATAAATTTCAACATACCAATTAGGATCTGGCTAAAAATACTTGAATCAGTCATAGAGCCCATTGCCCTTTATGGTTGTGAGGTCTGGGGTCCGCTCACCAACCAAGATTTCACAAAATGGGACAAACACCAAATTGAGACTCTGCATGCAGAATTCTGCAAAAATATCCTCCGTGTACAACGTAGAACACCAAATAATGCATGCAGAGCAGAATTAGGCCGATACCCACTAATTATCAAAATCCAGAAAAGAGCCGTTAAATTCTACAACCACCTAAAAGGAAGCGATTCCCAAACCTTCCATAACAAAGCCATCACCTACAGAGAGATGAACCTGGAGAAGAGTCCCCTAAGCAAGCTGGTCCTAGGGCTCTGTTCACAAACACAAACACACCCCACAGAGCCCCAGGACAACAGCACAATTAGACCCAACCAAATCATGAGAAAACAAAAAGATAATTACTTGACACATTGGAAAGAATTAACAAAAAAACAGAGCAAACTAGAATGCTATTTGGCCCTAAACAGAGAGTACACAGTGGCAGAATACCTGACCACTGTGACTGACCCAAACTTAAGGAAAGCTTTGACTATGTACAGACTCAGTGAGCATAGCCTTGCTATTGAGAAAGGCCGCCGTAGGCAGACATGGCTCTCAAGAGAAGACAGGCTATGTGCACACTGCCCACAAAATGAGGTGGAAACTGAGCTGCACTTCCTAACCTCCTGCCCAATGTATGACCATATTAGAGAGACATATTTCCCTCAGATTACACAGATCCACAAAGAATTTGAAAACAAATCCAATTTTGATAAACTCCCATATCTACTGGGAGAAATTCCACAGTGTGCCATCACAGCAGCAAGATTTGTGACCTGTTGCCACAAGAAAAGGGCAACCAGTGAAGAACAAACACCATTGTAAATACAACCCATATTTATGCTTATTTATTTTAACTTGTGTGCTTTAACCATTTGTACATTGTTACAACACTGTATATATATAATATAACATTTGTAATGTCTTTATTGTTTTGAAACTTCTGTATGTGTAATGTTTACTGTTAATTTGTATTGTTTATTTCACTTTTGTATAATATCTACCTCACTTGCTTTGGCAATGTTAACACATGTTTCCCATGCCAATAAAGCCCCTTGAATTGAATTGAATTGAATGCATATCTCTGTCTGTATGGAGATAGATGGTTAGATGAATGCATATCTCTCTGTATGTATGGAGATAGATGGTTAGATGAATGCATATCTCTCTGTCTGCATGGAGATAGATGGTTAGATGAATGCATATCTCTCTGTCTGTATAGAGATAGATGGTTAGATGAATGTATATCTCTCTGTCTGTATGGAGATAGATGGTTAGATGAATGTATATCTCTCTGTATGTATGGAGATAGATGGTTAGATGAATGTATATCTCTCTGTCTGTATGGAGATAGATGGTTAGATGAATGCATATCTCTCTGTCTGTATGGAGATAGATGGTTAGATGAATGCATATCTCTCTGTCTGCATGGAGATAGATGGTTAGATGAATGCATATCTCTCTGTCTGTATGGAGATAGATGGTTAGATGAATGGATATCTCTCTGTCTGTATGGAGATAGATGGTTAGATGAATGCATATCTCTCTGTCTGTATGGAGATAGATGGTTAGATGAATGCATATCTCTCTGTATGGAGATAGATGGTTAGATGAATGTATATCTCTCTGTCTGTGTGGAGATAGATGGTTAGATGAATGCATATCTCTCTGTATGGAGATAGATGGTTAGATGAATGTATATCTCTCTGTCTGTATGGAGATAGATGGTTAGATGAATGCATATCTCTCTGTCTGTATGGAGATAGATGGTTAGATGAATGCATATCTCTCTGTATGGAGATAGATGGTTAGATGAATGCATATCTCTCTGTATGGAGATAGATGGTTAGATGAATGCATATCTCTCTGTATGGAGTTAGATGGTTAGATGAATGCATATCTGTCTGTATGGAGTTAGATGGTTAGATGAATGCATATCTCTCTGTCTGTATGGAGATAGATGGCTGGATGAATGCATATCTCTCTGTCTGTATGGAGAAAGATGGGTAGATGAATGCATATCTCTCTGTCTGTATGGAGATAGATGGTTAGATGAATGTATATCTCTCTGTCTGTATGGAGATAGATGGTTAGATGAATGCATATCTCTCTGTATGTATGGAGATAGATGGTTAGATGAATGCATATCTCTCTGTCTGCATGGAGATAGATGGTTAGATGAATGCATATCTCTCTGTCTGTATAGAGATAGATGGTTAGATGAATGTATATCTCTCTGTCTGTATGGAGATAGATGGTTAGATGAATGTATATCTCTCTGTATGTATGGAGATAGATGGTTAGATGAATGTATATCTCTCTGTCTGTATGGAGATAGATGGTTAGATGAATGCATATCTCTCTGTCTGTATGGAGATAGATGGTTAGATGAATGCATATCTCTCTGTCTGCATGGAGATAGATGGTTAGATGAATGCATATCTCTCTGTCTGTATGGAGATAGATGGTTAGATGAATGGATATCTCTCTGTCTGTATGGAGATAGATGGTTAGATGAATGCATATCTCTCTGTCTGTATGGAGATAGATGGTTAGATGAATGCATATCTCTCTGTATGGAGATAGATGGTTAGATGAATGTATATCTCTCTGTCTGTGTGGAGATAGATGGTTAGATGAATGCATATCTCTCTGTATGGAGATAGATGGTTAGATGAATGTATATCTCTCTGTCTGTATGGAGATAGATGGTTAGATGAATGCATATCTCTCTGTCTGTATGGAGATAGATGGTTAGATGAATGCATATCTCTCTGTATGGAGATAGATGGTTAGATGAATGCATATCTCTCTGTATGGAGATAGATGGTTAGATGAATGCATATCTCTCTGTATGGAGTTAGATGGTTAGATGAATGCATATCTGTCTGTATGGAGTTAGATGGTTAGATGAATGCATATCTCTCTGTCTGTATGGAGATAGATGGCTGGATGAATGCATATCTCTCTGTCTGTATGGAGAAAGATGGGTAGATGAATGCATATCTCTCTGTCTGTATGGAGATAGATGGTTAGATGAATGTATATCTCTCTGTCTGTATGGAGATAGATGGTTAGATGAATGCATATCTCTCTGTCTGTATGGAGATAGATGGTTAGATGAATGCATATCTCTCTGTCTGTATGGAGATAGATGGTTAGATGAATGTATATCTCTCTGTCTGTATGGAGATAGATGGTTAGATGAATGTATATCTCTCTGTCTGTATGGAGATAGATGGTTAGATGAATGCATATCTCTCTGTCTGTATGGAGATAGATGGTTAGATGAATGCATATCTCTCTGTCTGTATGGAGATAGATGGTTAGATGAATGCATATCTCTCTGTATGGAGATAGATGGTTAGATGAATGTATATCTCTCTGTCTGTATGGAGATAGATGGTTAGATGAATGCATATCTCTCTGTCTGCATGGAGATAGATGGTTAGATGAATGTATATCTCTCTGTCTGTATGGAGATAGATGGCTGGATGAATGCATATCTCTCTGTCTGTATGGAGTTAGATGGTTAGATGAATGCATATCTCTCTGTATGTATGGAGATAGATGGTTAGATGAATGCATATCTCTCTGTCTGTATGGAGATAGATGGTTAGATGAATGCATATCTCTCTGTCTGTATGGAGATAGATGGTTAGATGAATGTATATCTCTCTGTCTGTATGGAGATAGATGGTTAGATGAATGTATATCTCTCTGTCTGTATGGAGATAGATGGCTGGATGAATGCATATCTCTCTGTCTGTATGGAGATAGATGGTTAGATGAATGTATATCTCTCTGTATGGAGATAGATGGTTAGATGAATGCATATCTCTCTGTCTGTATAGAGATAGATGGTTAGATGAATGCATATCTCTCTGTCTGTATGGAGATAGATGGTTAGATGAATGCATATCTCTCTGTCCGTTCTTCCCTGAAACTTCGATTTTCTTTATCCACATTTCTTTTGCTACTTTTTGAGAGCGACATGTTCTCTTGCTATCTGTCACATCTGCTCCTGCTATGCCCTCTTGTGTTCATCCGGTGTCTTCTTGACCTGCAGCCACTCCCCCAGTACACACTCTCTCTCTCTCTCTCCCTCTATGTGTGATTGTGTGGATGGAGACAGGTGTGCTGGAGTCAGAGCAGATCCCCACCAGCTGCAACCCGTTCCATAATCAAGACCTCTACAAATACTCAGTCCTGCCACTTCCACTCTGCCAGATCGTAATCTCTGCTCAGACAGTTTACGCTTCTAGCTATTTATGATTATTCAAGATCCTGTTACCCTGCTGTGCCTGTTTCCCTGCCTGACGCTGTTTATCCTCTCACTGCAGTTTTGCCGCTCTGACTCCGGTCCCAGTCTCCTGTTCCACATCTCACCACCCTGCTACCCTGTTCTGGATTCAGCTCACCATCACTCCCTTGGATTTCCCTCCGGACCTGTTTACCGTGTCTCAACCCAGCTCACTCCAACCTCAGCCTCCACATCTGGTTTCCTACAACCGACCCGAGCTTCCTCTGGCCTGCACTCCATCTGTCCCTGTTTGGCAATACATATTTTGGTTTATTGATCCAGTTTCCTGGTCTGAGTCTGCTCTTGGGTTCCCCTGTGCTCCTCCACCTAACACTATCAGTTTCCTGGTCTGAGTCTGCTCTTGGGTTCCCCTGTGCTGCTCCACCTAACACTATCAGTTTCCTGGTCTGAGTCTGCTCTTCGGTTCCCCTCCACCTAACACTATCAGTTTCCTGGTCTGAGTCTGCTCTTGGGTTCCCCTGTGCTGCTCCTCCTAACACTATCAGTTTCCTGGTCTGAGTCTGCTCTTGGGTTACCCTGTGCTGCTCCACCTAACACTATCAGTTTCCTGGTCTGAGTCTGCTCTTGGGTTCCCCTGTGCTGCTCCACCTAACACTATCAGTTTCCTGGTCTGAGTCTGCTCTTGGGTTCCCCTGTGCTGCTCCACCTAACACTATAAGTTTCCTGGTCTGAGTCTGCTCTTGGGTTCCCCTGTGCTGCTCCACATAACACTATCCAGCTAATTGTTCTGAATGAATGTTGACGTTTAAAAAAGTAGTGTGGACTAGAGCTGTTTTTCCCCACCAATCAACACACAGAGAAATAAACAAAGAATTATAATTTAATAGAGATTTTGCTGATTTTATTAACTTAATAAGATCTAAATTATTTTATTGTAACTGAATGTATTATGTACTAATCAAATGTGTTAAACATGTTGTTCATTTTGTAGTGTAGCCTATTCATTGTGCTAATATGATATGCTAATTATGTTCTGGCCCGCCGACTTTAACTCAGAAATAAATTGTCCCGAAACCAAACCTAGTTGACGAACCCTGTTTTATAGTATTCCATGTCCTTTACTGGCCAAAGGTTAAACTGCTGTTATGTTTATGATATACTATGGTGTTGTGTCACTAGACTTTGACCAGATATTATTACATCCAAAGATCAACTGTACCTAGAACATAGATACAGAGCCACTTGTCATCAGGAAGGTGCTCTCTCAGGAGAACGGAAAATATCTCAATGACTTGACATGTTCTGGTTGTGAATTCAGGCTACAAGGTAAGAATCTCCCCAGGGATTATTGTAAAGTGTGTAGAGACATTACTTGTATGGTTTTATTTTAGTATAGTGAATGACGATATACGAATCGTATAATACGATATATGAACAATATGTTATTGAAATTGACTTGCCTACGCCCAGTTAGCGCCATTTTGTATGATTGAACTGTCACGTACCTGTCCCAGGTTAAATGGACTGTTAGATCTGAGTGTTTTACTGTGGTTATTTTACAATTTGTCAAAATGTGAATGTATCATAGTTCTAAATCATCTTTCAGAATATCAGAACATTTGTTGTTTTCTAAATTACAATGAGCTCCTGCTTCCTGTGTAGTTTGGTATGAAACCACTGAACAGACTTTTCTTAACATAGTTATTATGAACTGAATTCAGTAACAGCAGAATAATATCAGACCTGTTGAACAAAGCAACACACTAGAATGAGAGAAATTATTAAAAGAGAAAGTGAGACATTATTATTATTAATGTTATATTATTATTACTACTATTGTTATTATTAATATTTTGATTATTCATATTATATTATTATTATAATTATTATTAGTTCCACCACATGGAGAAAAGGTGAAAAATATCAGTCACAACTACATGTTGATGTGATGCATTAAATCACCTGACTGTTTGGATGTATCTGTTAGTAAATGTTAAATTTCTAAGAGATGATGAATAAGAGAGAACAATTGACCTTCAATAATTAGTTGTCACTGTGTTAACCACAACCAACATGCTGGATCTCTGTTTAGTTGTCACTGTGTTAACCACAACCAACATGCTGGATCTCTGTTTAGTTGTCACTGTGTTAAACACAACCAACATGCTGGATCTCTGTTTAGTTGTCACTGTTAAACACAACCTACATGCTGGATCTCTGTTTAGTTGTCACTGTGTTAACCACAACCAACATGCTGGATCTCTGTTTAGTTGTCACTGTGTTAACCACAACCAACATGCTGGATCTCTGTTTAGTTGTCACTGTGTTAACCACAACCAACATGCTGGATCTCTGTTTAGGGGTCAGTGCTCTAAAATGAGTCTCTCTGGGGAGAGAGAGGAGGGGGGCCCTGCCTCTAAAATTCATCTCTCTGAGGGACATGACACCAAAGCTAAGAGGTAAGATGATCATTTTATGAATAATTTATAAAGTTTATTTCCAAAATAAATAGCTATCTTAAGATGAATGCACAAACTGTAAATCGTTCTGGATAAGAGCATCTGCTAAATCAGGGGTTCTCTGCATCCCATGACAAAATGTGTAGAATTTCAGGATATAAACTTTAAATCTGCTAAATAGATACATAGACTTTTAGACCGGGTTCAATCCGGGGTCTGTGGAGGTACTGCAGGTGTTCTCAATCCGGGGTCTGTGGAGGTACTGCAGGGGTTCTCAATCCGGGGTCTGTGGAGGTACTGCAGGTGTTCTCAATCCGGGGTCTGTGGAGGTACTGCAGGGGTTCTCAATCCGGGGTCTGTGGAGGTACTGCAGGGGTTCTCAATCCGGGGTCTGTGGAGGTACTGCAGGGGTTCTCAGTCCGGGGTCTGTGGAGGTACTGAAGGGGTTCCGCGCCACCCTGACTGTACTCGTTGCAATGTAAGACATTTGATAGAATTTTTACATGACAAAACCACTTTGCCTACTCTTAATTATTACCTAATATAATGGAATGCATATTGTTTTTACCAATTCTGATTGTTGTTACAAGCAGAATTTTGACAATATAACCGTTATATCAACACACTCTTCACACCCGTTTAACAACTCTAAATATCTTTGGCATAGTAGGCATCAAGTCCCTTGCCAATAATGTTGCCTACAACGTTGCATACAATGTTCATTTTCATCCAACACATATTACGCCCTAGATGCCTTCAATTGCCCAATTTATAGCCATGCCCAATTTAGGATTGTTTTTTAACAATGTGATGTTGCGCTCCAAAGGGAGAACTTGAAATAACATGATGTAGATAATTAAATAATCAAAAGAAAAACGTGTTTATTATACACTCTTAGAAAAGAAGGTTCCTTATAGAACCAAAAAGGCTTCTATCACTTCCTTAATATATGGAACCACTAAAAGTCATATATATTTTTGGGTTCAGTGAAGAAGAGCCTCTCGAGTTCTGATCAACAAAAGGTGAATGTTTTGAGGATGTGAACCCAGCAGCCCTCCAGTGGTCAGATCAATTCCACCTGTTTTTCCCAGCGCCCGGCCTGGGATTCGAACCAGCCACTTTCGGTCACAGTTCCAACTCCTTAGCCAGTAGGCAAAAACCTGAGTTAATCTTCAGAAATAGGCATTAGTACATCTGCTAAAATAAAGTCAAAACTCAATGCAGACATACATGGTATCACTTGTTATACACAATTATTATACATGAATCATTGTCAAAAGCACAAGACATACTGTTGCATGTAGGTCTATATTATTTATGGATTGATCATTATAGAAATATAAAACATTATTTTTAACTACTACAAAGCAATTACATGTGGCGCAGGAACCACTGACTCACTGCATTATTCAATAGTATTATCAAGACACCTGCTGTTAACTCTTAACTACTTAGGACAGCTCACGAGGTGTCCTGAATATCTGACGACTAGGTGGGACTAGAGACTTCATGCATAGCTTTAATGTATACCCATAAGTGTAAAATGTCTTTATTCTCAGCACTTATACGACCAATTTTCTACTCTGAGACACTTTGGCGATATGGGTCCAGATCTCAAAACATTGTTATAAAAAACGTTGAATGTTTGTTTAAAATAATAATAAAAAATGAATATTACTAATGTAACCCGCTGTAAAGACTGGGTTTAGTTGATTGTGTTGCACTGCTCATGTCCGCGTTCCCGTACAGATCTGTCCGCGTCCCCGTACAGAACTGTCCGCGTCGCCGTTCGGTGTGGCGCCAAGCATATTGTCCGGTTACGCGCAGAGTTGTCTGAGGTGATCTTGGGGAATAACGACGGAGTTCACTACAGTTTTGAGACACCGAAGTTCAGTGGTCAATTTGCTTTTTTTCTTTACGTTCAGGGACAGTATGAGTGTAGCCAGATCCTTTTCACTCTCTATTCTTGTTTCATTTTGTGGTTCACCGGATTCGTCATTTTCATCGAGACAAGGTACAGAACGTCCTGCTAGCTAGCCAAGCTAGTCGGTACAGCTCGGTAAGCTAGCTAGCTACTATACCAGCAGCATCCTAGTTAACTTAGCTAACAATACATCATTCTCTCGTTGACGGATGCTGGATACCTCTGTCCGGTTCTCCTCTCTTCACTAGATGGACGGTAACTTTAGTGTTTAACCCCTCTGTGTTCAAGGACCAATCTTTTGAATATTATTTTCAGGGCGCCTCAATAGCAGGTATTGAACACCGGCTAAATAATCACTAGTCAGAGCCTCAACCTCAGTAAACATTCATTATAAAAATCATCTTAATATCTGATATTGTGAGTAAACAACCTCGGAATATAAAAGACAAGAGTGTGTTTTCCAGCCCACCAATAAATTACATAATTCAACCCTCCCGGTTAGTAAATTTACCTCAACATGTCCCCGGAGAAGGCAGAGTAACGACACCAGCCTTTTAGCGAGGCTGACTACAACGCTCGCGTCGCTAAATGAATTTCGTTATTAAAAATGACACACTGCTCGCACGAGCCAACGAGCGTCTAGAAGCTGTTTGTGACGCAGTTCGCGCTGGTTTATAGAAGCAGGTACCCACCACGTGCCATCTCATTGGTTTATAGAAGCAGGTACCCACCACGTGCCATCTCATTGGTTTATAGAAGCAGGTACCCACCACGTGCCATCTCATTGGTTTATAGAAGCAGGTACCCACCACGTGCCATCTCATTGGTTTATAGAAGCAGGTACCCACCACGTGCCATCTCAGTGGTTTATAGAAGCAGGTACCCACGTGCCATCTCCTCATTTAGCAAAAAAATATAAACATAACTTCTTTAATAAACAATAAAAGCTAATTTTCGAACATTTCTGAAAATGGATATATAGCTTTTTGGAATGAAACTCTTCTTCTGTTTCCCCATCTGAGCTCAGAGTAGATGAGAGATGTAATGTTTGTCTCTGTTGTGTTGAAGTCCAATCAAGCAGGAGAGACCAGCCTCCCCTGTACCCAGCTGTGTGTCCATGAAGAGTGACCAGTCTATGGTTCAACCTATATTCTTTAGAGAGGGAGACTTTTCTACTGAACAAAGGTAAGAAGAACTCATGAGTCATGGTCAGTGAGTTAAACAACACTGTCTCTAGTCATTTCTCATCTCCCATTTTCCCATTTATTTTTGTTGTTTTCATAATCCATAGGCTAATCCTTTTGTCCATTTTCATAGTCCTAAAACAAGATTAAACAAACACAACATTCCCTGTGTGTGTGTGTGTGTGTGTGTGTGTGTGTGTGTGTGTGTGTGTGTGTGTGTGTGTGTGTGTGTGTGTGTGTACTCCCTGGATGAGGAGATGTAATCTCATGTTTTGTCCACAGAAACCAACAGGAGAGATCAGAGTCAGAGATTATCAGTGGTCAGTCTTCCCAGAGTCATCAAACAGACCTGGCCTCCATATTCAGTGTATGTGGTCCTGTTATGTACATTTGTTTTTGTTTACCTCAAGTAAAGTTGATCTGTCAATCATTCATTAATGTGTTAATGAGAAAGCATTAATATCGCTAATTTTAACTTATTTACTTTATTTATTTCAGATGCTTGAAAAGAATATTGTGACATTTGTAAAGAACGAGCTGAAGATGTTCAAGAGGATTCTTAGTCCAGAACTCCCAGAAGGCTTTGAGAGTCAGAATCAGGATAAGGAAGTGGTGGATGCTGAAGATGAGAAGCAGGAGAGCAGTGCCAGAGAGGGGGCTCTGAAGATCACACTGCACGTCCTGAGGAAAATGAACCAGAAGGAGCTTGCTGACACACTGGAGAAATGTAAGATCTGTCTGCCTCATGTTGAATGCTGTTTTATAACATTTAAAAGCTGTAGCTAAAGTACAGCTAAAGTAGCTGTGTAACTCAATGATATTGTAGCAGCCTTAACACAACACCTAGTGACCTCATCAAGTAGCAGCAGGGATGTGTTGTGGTGACTAATTTAGAGAGAGAGAGAGAGAGAGACAACATTAATAATACCATCAATAATACCAATAATAATATAATCAGTCACACCAGTCTGTAATGCATTATGAAAACATTTACACATTTATACAGCCAGTTAAGATAATAAATTATTATAATGTAAAACGTTATAACCGTGTTACAATAGTGTAGTCATTAAAACAGACGTAATATTAATATCCTCTGTTATTTCTTCATTCAGATGAGCTTGCTGTGATTTGCCAACGTGAACTCAAATCTAATCTAAAGAAGAAGTTTCAATGTGTATTTGAGGGGATCGCTAAACAAGGAAACCCAACACTTCTCAATAAGATCTACACAGAGCTCTACATCACAGAGGGTGGAACAGGAGAGGTCAATAATGAACATGAGCTGAGACAGATTGAGACAACAACCAGGAAACAAGCAAGACCAGAGACTGCAGTCAAATGTAACGACATCTTCAAACCCTTAACTGGACAAGACAAACTTATCAGAACTGTGCTGACAAAGGGAGTCGCTGGCATTGGAAAAACAGTCTCTGTGCAGAAGTTCATTCTGGACTGGGCTGAAGGAAAAGCAAATCAGGATGTCCAATTTGTATTTTCATTCCCATTCCGGGAGCTGAATTTGCTGAAAGGGGAAAAACACACTTTCATTGAACTTCTCAATCACTTCTCAAAGGAAGCCAAACAATCAGGAATCTCCATCTACAACAAGTACAAAGTTCTGTTCATCTTTCACGGTCTGGATGAGTGCCGACTGCCCCTAGACTTCCAGAAGAACAAGATCTGTTGTGACGTCACAGAGTCAACCTCAGTGGATGTTCTGCTGACAAATCTCATCAAGGGAAATCTGCTTCCCTCTGCTCTCCTCTGGATAACTACCCGACCTGCAGCAGCCAATAAGATCCCTTCAGGGTGTGTTGACCAGGTGACAGAGGTACGAGGGTTCAATGACCCACAGAAGGAGGAGTACTTCAGGAAGAGATTCAGTGATGAGGACCTGGCCAGCAGAATCATCTCACACGTAAAGACATCAAGGAGCCTCCACATCATGTGCCACATTCCAGTCTTCTGTTGGATTTCTGCAACAGTCCTTGAACACATGCTGAAACATAAGAGAGAAGAGATGCCCAAGACTCTGACTGAGATGTACACACACCTTGTGGTGTTTCATACCAAACAGAAGAATGAAAAGTATCTTGGGAAAGAAGAGACAGGTCCACACTGGAATAAAGAGAGCATTCTGTCACTGGGAAAACTGGCTTTTCAGCAGCTTGTGAATGGCAATCTGATTTTCTATGAAGAAGACCTGAAAGAGGCTGGTATTGATGTCAAGGAAGCCTCCGTGTACTCAGGATTGTGCACACAGCTCTTTAAAGAGGAATGTGGGCTGTACCAGGACAAGGTGTACTGCTTTGTTCATCTGAGCATTCAGGAGTTTCTGGCTGCTGTATATGTGTTCCTCTCATTCATCAACAACAATGAGAATCTAATGGCCGAACCGCAATCAACGTCCAGGAAGCTTTCTGCGCTGTTCAGAGACAAGTCTGAATCTACTGTCTACAAAAGTGCTGTGGATAAAGCCTTACTAAATGAGACGGGAAACCTGGACCTGTTCCTCCGCTTCCTTCTGGGCCTCTCACTGGAGTCCAATCAGAAGCACTTACAAGGTCTACTGACAAAAACAAGAAGCAGCTCAAAGACCCATGATAAAACAGTCAAGTACATTAAGGAGAAGATCGGGGAGAATCCCTCTCCAGAGAGGAACATCAATCTGTTCCACTGTCTGAATGAACTGAATGACCATTCTCTAGTGGAGGAGATCCAAAGCTACCTGAGATCAGGAAGTCTCTCAGAAGAAGAACTCTCACCTGCACAGTGGTCAGCTCTGGTCTTTGTGTTGCTGACTTCAGAAAAGGAGCTGGATGTGTTTGACCTGAAGAAATACTCCAGATCAGAGGAAGGTCTTCTGAGGCTGCTGCCAGTGGTCAAAGCCTCCAGAGCTGTTCTGTGAGTAAATAAAATGACATATAAGAACTAATCATCAGGAAGAAATATTCAGTTTAGAGAAAAATGTGTATTATAATATGTATATGATATTGTATTGAATAACATATTGAATAAATTCATTGATTTTCACATTAGTATAACATTATGACCGTACAATTCTAACAGACGGAAGATGAATCTATATGTTGTTTAGGAGAATAAACCAAATGCATCTGCCATTGTCCTTCTACACTACTGGTGTTAAATTAACGAAGTCATGATGATCTCTTTGTCAGGCTGTCAGGCTGTGGAGTCACAGAGAAAGGCTGTGCTTCTCTGGTCTTAGCTCTGGAGTCAAACCCCTCACACCTGAGAGAGCTGGATCTGAGAAACAATGACCTGAAGGATTCAGGAGTGAAGCTGCTCTCTGATGGACTGGGGAAACCCCACTGTAAACTGGAGACTCTGAGGTCAGTATTCCTGTAGTTGGTCAACAAGTGATAACTGTTCACCAGACCCACATGTGTTTACCAGGCACACATAGTCCACAACATATGTGTTTGGACAGTGAAGCTTACAGTTTTACATTTGGTGCTATGCTCCAGCATTTTGGATTTGTGATAGAACGTTTCATATTAGGAGAATTTCACCTTTTATTTAAATGTATTTAAACATGTATTTTACAGTTTAGAAATGAAATCACTTTCTGTACGTAGTTCTCCCATTTGAAGAAGTCTTAATTATTTGGACAAATTCACTTATATTGTATTAAAGTAGTCATAAGTGTAGTTTTTTGTCCCAAATTCCATGCCTGCAGTGATTACATCAAGCTTGTGATTCTACTAACTTGTTGAATTCATTTGCAGTTTGTTTTGGTTTTGTTTTGGATTATATTTTTCCAATAGAAACTGAATGGTGAATATTGTCCTGTCATTTTGGAGTCACTTCACTTGTATTGTCAGTAAGAATAGAATATGTTTCTGAACACTTCTACATTCATGTGGATGCTACCATGATTATGAATAATCAGGAATGAATCGTGAATGATGATGAATGAGAAAGTTACAGAGGAACAAGGATCATACCCCCTCTGTTATTGGTAATGGTGAGAGGTTAGCATGTTTTGTTGTAGCCTATGTTATTGGTAATGGTGAGAGGTTAGCATGTTTTGTTGTAGCCTCTGTTATTGGTAATGGTGAGAGGTTAGCATGTTTTGTTGTAGCCTCTGTTATTGGTAATGGTGAGAGGTTAGCATGTTTTGTTGTAGCCTCTGTTATTGGTAATGGTGAGAGGTTAGCATGTTTTGTTGTAGCCTCTGTTATTGGTAATGGTGAGAGGTTAGCATGTTTTGTTGTAGCCTCTGTTATTGGTAATGGTGAGAGGTTAGTATGTTTTGTTGTAGTCTCTGTTATTGGTAATGGTGAGAGGTTAGCATGTTTTGTTGTATCCTCTGTTATTGGTAATGGTGAGAGGTTAGTATGTTTTGTTGTATCCTCTGTTATTGGTAATGGTGAGAGGTTAGCATGTTTTGTTGTAGCCTCTGTTATTGGTAATGGTGAGAGGTTAGCATGTTTTGTTGTAGCCTCTGTTATTGGTAATGGTGAGAGGTTAACATGTTTTGTTGTAGTCTATGTTATTGGTAATAGTGAGAGGTTAGCATGTTTTGTTGTAGTCTCTGTTATTGGTAATGTTGAGAGGTTAGCATGTTTTGTTGTAGCCTCTGTTATTGGTAATGGTGAGAGGTTAGCATGTTTTGTTGTAGTCTCTGTTATTGGTAATGGTGAGAGGTTAGCATGTTTTGTTGTAGCCTCTGTTATTGGTAATGGTGAGAGGTTAGTATGTTTTGTTGTAGCCTCTGTAACTTTCTCACTCATTATTATTCATGATTCATTAATATTGTTTCTTAATCATGGCATCATCAGGATTAATTTAGTATTGTTTGGAAGCATGTTATCTACTAACTTAAACAGAAAATTATTCCAGTCATCATCCACCATTCAGTTACTATTGGGCAAAACAAACCCAAAACACAACCAAAACAAACTGCAAATGCAACCAACTAGTTTACAACCAATTTTGACTACTTTAATACACTTTAAGTGAATTGGTCAGAATACTTAAGACTTCTTCAAATAGGGGGACTAGATACATAAAGTGCTTTCATTTCTAAAACGTGAAACAGATATGTATTAAAATACCCTCAAATAAAAGGTGACATTATATACTGTCACCTCATATGACATATTTGATCTGAAATCCAAAATGTTGGAGTATAGATCCACATTTAAAATGTTAGCTTCACTGTCAAAATAGATATGGTATGGACTGTATACTCAATACAATCTAAATCTGATACCTCACTGTCTGTCTTTTGACTGATACTGCTTTTTAAACTGGTCTGGTCAGTCTACTCAAATATTTGTACTAAATCAAATCAAATGTATTTATATAGCCCTTCGTACATCAGCTGATATCTCAAAGTGCTGTACAGAAACCCAGCCTAAAACCCCAAACAGCAAGCAATGCAGGCTAGGAAAAACTCCCTAGAAAGGCCAAAACCTAGGAAGAAACCTAGAGAGTAACCAGGCTATGAGGGGTGGCCAGTCCTCTTCTGGCTGTGCCGGGTGGGGATTATAACAGAACATGGCCAAGATGTTCAAATGTTCATAAATGACCAGCATGGTCAAATAATAATAATCACAGGCAGAATCAGTTCTGTTATACTCACTGACATTATTTTAACAGTTTTGGAAACTTTAGAGTGTTTACTATCCAAATCGACTAATTATATGCATATCCTATCTTCTGGGCCTGAGTAGAAGGCAGTTTAATTTGGGCATACTTTTCATCCAAAATTCCAAATGCTGCCCCCTACCCTAGGGAAGTTAAAGTGGCTAGTGATGCATTACATCAAGATGGCAGATGCAGTAGATGGTATAGCGTACAGTATATACATATGAGATGAGTAATGTAGGGTGTGTAAACATTATATAAAGTGGCTAGTGATAAATTGATACATCAAATTTTCCAGTATTAAAGTGGCTGGAGTTGAGTCAGTATGTTGGCAGCGGCCACTAAATGTTAGTGGTGGCTGTTCAACAGTCTGATGGCCTTGAGATAGAAGCTGCTTTTCAGTCTCTCGGTCCCCGCTTTGATGCACCTGTACTGACCTCGCCTTCTGGATGATAGCGGGGTGAACAGGCAGTGGCTCGGGTGGTTGTTGTCCTTGATGATCTTTCTGGCCTTCAGTTGAAACTGGAGCAGCAGCACGGCCAGGTGGACTGGGGACAGCAAGGAGTCTTCATGCCCAGTAGTCCTGACGTATGGTCCTAGGGCTCAGGTCCTCCGAGAAAGAGAAAGAGAGAATTAGAGAGAGCATAGTTAAATTCACGCAGGACACCGGACAAGACAGGAGAAGTACTCCAGATATAACAAACTGACCCTAGCCCCCCGACACATAAACTACTGCAGAATAAATACTGGAGGCTGAGACAGGAGGGGTCAGGAGACACTGTGGCCCCATCCGATGATACCCCCGGACAGGGCCAAACAGGAAGGATATAACCCCACCCACTTTGCCAAAGCACAGCCCCCACACCACTAGAGGGATATCTTCAACCACCAACTTACCATCCTGAGACAAGGCCGAGTATAGCCCACAAAGATCTCCGCCACGGCACAACCCAAGGGGGGGGCGCCAACCCAGACAGGAAGATCACATCAGTGACTCAACCCACTCAAGTGACGCACCCCTCCTAGGGACGGCATGAAAGAGCACCAGTAAGCCAGTGACTCAGCCCCTGTAATAGGGTTAGAGGCAGAGAATCCCAGTAGAAAGAGGGGAACCGGCCAGGCAGAGACAGCAAGGATGGTTCGTTGCTCCAGAGCCTTTCCGTTCACCTTCACACTCCTGGGCCAGACTACACTCAATCATATGACCTACTGAAGAGATGAGTCTTCAGTAAAGACTTAAAGGTTGAGACCGAGTCTGTGTCTCTCACATGGGTAGGCAGACCATTCCATAAAAATGGAGCTCTATAGGAGAAAGCCCTGCCTCCAGCTGTTTGCTTAGAAATTCTAGGGACAGTAAGGAGGCCTGCGTCTTGTGACCGTAGCGTACGTGTAGGTATGTACGGCAGGACCAAATCAGAGAGATAGGTAGGAGCAAGCCCATGTAATGCTTTGTAGGTTAGCAGTAAAACCTTGAAATCAGCCCTTGCCTTGACAGGAAGCCAGTGTAGAGAGGATAGCACTGGAGTAATATGATCAAATTTTTTGGTTCTAGTCGGGATTCTAGCAGCCGTATTTAACACTAACTGAAGTTTATTTAGTGCTTTATCCGGGTAGCCGGAAAGTAGAGCATTGCAGTAGTCCAACCTAGAAGCAACAAAAGCATGGATTAACTATTCTGCATCATTTTTGGACTATACATGTTTCTCTCTACAAGCAATACTTTGATAATTTGTCATTTCTACTAATGATACATTCATTTATGAATAGATATGGCAGGTTTCAGGACACTGATGTATCTAAACATTTTGAAAAAATATACTGCACTATTTTCACCACCAAAGAATATCAGTGTGATTTTAATATGATTTGACTCTTTGCAGGCTGTCAGGCTGTCTAGTCACAGAGGAAGGCTGTGCTTCTCTGGTCTCAGCTCTGAGGTCAAACCCCTCACACCTGAGAGAGCTGGATCTGAGTAACAATGACCTGAAGGATTCAGGAGTGAAGCTGCTCTCTGCTGAACTGGGGAATCCCCACTGTAAACTGGAGACTCTGAGGTCAGTATTCCTGTAGTTGGTCAACAAGTGATAACTGTTCACCAGATCCACATGTGTTTACCAGACACACATAGTCCACACCATATGTGTTTGGACAGTGAAGCTTACAGTTTTAAATGTGGTGTTATGCTCCAGCATTTTGGATTTGAGATAGAATGTTTCATATTAGGCGACAGTACAGAATGTCACCTTTTATTTGAGGTTAATGGTGAGAGGTTAGCATGTTTTGTTGTAGCCTCTGTTATTGGTTATGGTGAGAGGTTAGCATGTTTTGTTGTAGCCTCTGTTATTGGTAATGGTGAGAGGTTAGCATGTTTTGTTGTAGCCTCTGTTATTGGTAATGGTGAGAGGTTAGCATGTTTTGTTGTAGCCTCTGTTATTGGTAATGGTGAGAGGTTAGCATGTTTTGTTGTATCCTCTGTTATTGGTAATGGTGAGAGGTTAGCATGTTTTGTTGTATTCTCTGTTATTGGTAATGGTGAGAGGTTAGCATGTTTTGTTGTAGCCTCTGTTATTGGTAATGGTGAGAGGTTAGCATGTTTTGTTGTAGTCTCTGTTATTGGTAATGGTGAGAGGTTAGCATGGTTTGTTGTAGTCTCTGTTATTGGTAATGGTGAGAGGTTAGCATGTTTTGTTGTTGTCTCTGTTATTGGTAATGGTGAGAGGTTAGCATGTTTTGTTGTAGCCTCTGTTATTGGTAATGGTGAGAGGTTAGCATGTTTTGTTGTAGCCTCTGTTATTGGTAATGGTGAGAGGTTAGTATGATTTGTTGTAGCCTCTGTTATTGGTAATGGTGAGAGGTTAATATGTTTTGTTGTAGTCTCTGTTATTGGTAATGGTGAGGGGTTAGCATGTTTTGTTGTAGCCTCTGTTATTGGTAATGGTGAGAGGTTAGCATGTTTTGTTGTAGCCTCTGTTATTGGTAATGGTGAGAGGTTAGCATGTTTTGTTGTAGCCTCTGTTATTGGTAATGGTGAGAGGTTAGCATGTTTTGTTGTAGCCTCTGTTATTGGTAATGGTGAGAGGTTAGCATGTTTTGTTGTAGCCTCTGTTATTGGTAATGGTGAGAGGTTAGCATGTTTTGTTGTAGCCTCTGTTATTGGTAATGGTGAGAGGTTAGCATGTTTTATTGTAGCCTCTGTTATTGGTAATGGTGAGAGGTTAGCATGTTTTGTTGTAGCCTCTGTTATTGGTAATGGTGAGAGGTTAGCATGTTTTGTTGTAGCCTCTGTAACTCTCTCACTCATTGTTACTCATGATTCATTCATGATCTTTCTCGATCACAGGCTTGATGTAGTCATTGTGTTCATATACATAAAGTGCTTTCATTTCTAAATGGTGAAACAGATTTGTATTAAAATACCCTCAAATAAAAGGTGACATTATATACTGTCACCTCATATGAAACATTTGATCTGAAATCCAAAATGCTGGAGTATAGAGCCACATTTAAAATGTTAGCTTCACTGTCAAAATAGATATGGTGTGGACTGTATACTCAATACAATCTAAATCTGATACCTCACTGTCTGTCTTTTGACTGATACTGCTTTTTAAACTGGTCTGGTCAGTCTACTCAAATATTTGTACTATACATGTTTAAATCCACAAGCAATACTTTAATATTTTGTCATTTCAAATAATGAAACATTAATTTATGAATAGATATGGCAGGTTTCAGGACACTGATGTATCTGAAAATTTAGAATAAATATTCTGCCACTATTTTCACCACCAAAGAATATCAGTGTGATTTTAATAAGATTTGACTCTTTGCAGGCTGTCAGGCTGTCTAG
>NW_024061377.1:0-15000 GCF_016432855.1 Salvelinus namaycush | reverse complement strand
TGGCGTCTGACAAGAGGTGAAAATATTACAGGAATATTCTGCAAATGTTGATGAAGACGTCACTCAATCCACCCAAAACAACATGCAGTCTTTCCACAAGACTCCCTTGAAGTTATAGTGTGACGTTATGAGTTGACGTTAAAGTAACATTCTCAGAACATACTGCACTTGTTTTATACTGTTTTAGATGGATCCTCTGTTTATCATCTTGTTTTATACTGTTTTAGATGGATCCTCTGTTTATCATCTTGTTTTATACTGTTTTAGATGGATCCTCTGTTTATCATCTTGTTTTATACTGTTTTAGATGGATCCTCTGTTTATCATCTTGTTTTATACTGTTTTAGATGGATCCTCTGTTTATCATCTTGTTTTATACTGTTTTAGATGGATCCTCTGTTTATCATCTTGTTTTATACTGTTTTAGATGTATCCTCTGTTTATCGTCTTGTTTTATACTGTTTTAGATGGATCCTCTGTTTATCATCTTGTTTTATACTGTTTTAGATGGATCCTCTGTTTATCATCTTGTTTTATACTGTTTTAGATGGATCCTCTGTTTATCATCTTGTTTTATACTGTTTTAGATGGATCCTCTGTTTATCATCTTGTTTTAGATGGATCCTCTGTTTATCATCTTGTTTTATACTGTTTTAGATGTATCCTCTGTTTATCATCTTGTTTTATACTGTTTTAGATGGATCCTCTGTTTATCATCTTGTTTTATACTGTTTTAGATGGATCCTCTGTTTATCATCTTGTTTTATACTGTTTTAGATGGATCCTCTGTTTATCATCTTGTTTTATACTGTTTTAGATGTATCCTCTGTTTATCATCTTGTTTTATACTGTTTTAGATGGATCCTCTGTTTATCATCTTGTTTTATACTGTTTTAGATGGATCCTCTGTTTATCATCTTGTTTTATACTGTTTTAGATGGATCCTCTGTTTATCATCTTGTTTTAGATGGATCCTCTTTTTATCATCTTGTTTTTACTACCCAGAAAACTTAACATTTTAGCTTGATCCAAATAAAATGTAACATTCAACATTGTATTTTCTGTATCTTACTATATTGAAACCCCAAAATAAAAACAGTGTTATTGTATTTCCTGTATCTTACTATATTGAAACCCCAAATTAAAAACAGTGTTATTGTATTTCCTGTATCTTACTATATCAAAACCCCATAATAAAAACAGTGTTATTGAAAATCTCCCCTTCAGCTGTAAACAAAGACTCTAGTATTTCAAAGAGAGTCTTTATCCTCTCACACTCCATAAAACAGTGAAACATTGTTTCTCTTATATCACATAATGGACGTCCATCTCCAACATCTGAGTTAAAACCTGTTGAGGACAGAGGGCGCTATTTTCACTTTGGGGGAAAATCGTGCCCAATTTAAACGGCCTCGTACTCAATTCTTGCTCGTACAATATGCATATTATTATTACTATTGGATAGAAAACACTCTCTAGTTTCTAAAACCGTTTGAATTATATCTGTGAGTAAAACAGAACTCCTTTTGCAGCAAACTTCCTGATCAGGAAGTGGAAAATCTGAAAACGATGCTCTGTTCTAGGGCATGCCTATAAATGGGCATGATATGTATTAGTATACATGCACGTCATACACCTTCCACTAGATGTCAAGAGGAAGTGAGAGAGGAAATGGAGTGTTTATCTTGGTCTGAGGTGGAATAAATCCTCTTGGCATGACGTGACCCCAATTTCCTGTTTCCTGGAGCGTGCGAGAAGGGACCTGGTATTGCCTTCTGTAAAGCTGTCGTTATAGACGACTAATATCTCCGGCTTTGATTTTATTTGATACATGTGACAATATCATCGTAAAGTATGTTTTTTCAATATAGTTTTATTAGATTATTGAAATTTTTTCGGGACGTTAGGCGTGTTGCGTTGTGTGCCTTTGTTCAGGAAGGATAGCTTCGCGCCACTTGGCTAGTGTGCTTGCTAATTCAAGAGGGAAAAAGGACGTTCTACAACCAAACAACGAATGTTCTGGACAAAGGACCCCTTGTACAACATTCTGATGGAAGATCATCAAAAGTAAGACCCATTTTATGATGCTATTTCATATATCTGTCGAACATGTGTACTATTAGGTAGCGCCCAGATTTTGGGCACTCTGTCGCTATAACATAAGCTGGATGTCGTAATGAAGTTATTTTTAGAATTCTAACACGGCGATTGCATTAAGAACTAGTGTATCTATCATTTCCTATACAACATGTATTTTTTAGTCATGTTTATGAATAGTTATTTGGTCAGAATAGGTGAGTTTTAGAAAAATATCCGCACATTCTGGGAAAAAGATGCTACGTTAGCACACGGTATAACCACTGATTTCAGCTCTAAATATGCACATTTTCGAACAAAACATAAGTGTATGTATAACCTGATGTTATAGGACTGTCATCTGATGAAGCTTATCAAGGTTAGTCAAAAATTAATATCTTTTGCTGGTTTATTCGCGATCGCTAACGTGCCTATTGCTATCGCTAACGTGCCTTGATGAATGAATGCGGTAGTGTGGTAGGCTATTGTAGTAAGCTAATATAATGCTATATTGTGTTTTCGCTGTATAACACTTAAAAAATCTGAAATATTGGCTGGATTCACAAGATGTTTGTCTTTAATTTGCTGTACACCATCGATTTTTCAGAAATGTTTTATGACGAGTATTTAGGTATTTCACGTTGGTCTCTATAATTACTCTGGCTGCTTCGGTGCTATTTTTGACGGTAGCTGTGATGGGAGCTGCAATGTAAAACTGATTTATACCTCAAATATGCACATTTTTCGAACAAAACATAGATTTATTGTGTAACATGTTGTAGGACTGTCATCTGATGAAGTTGTTTCTTGGTTAGTTTGGTTGGATCTTGGTTAGTTATGTTGGTTTTGTGCATGCTACCTGTGCTGTGAAAAATGTCTGTCCTTTTTTGTATTTGGTGGTGAGCTAACATAAATGTACGTGGTGTTTTCGCTGTAAAACATTTTAAAAATCGGACATGTTGGCTGGATTCAAAAGATATGTATCTTTCATTTGCTGTATTGGACTTGTTAATGTGTGAAAGTTAAATATTCTCAAAAATATTTTTTGAATTTCGCACTCTGCCTTTTCAGTGGAATGTGGGAGGAGTTCCGCTAGCGGAACCCCGGTGCCAGACAGGTTAAAGAAGGATTTTAAGCCTGGAGACAATTGAGACATGAATTGTGTCTGTGTGCTATTAAGAGGGGGAATGAGCAACACAACATTTTTAAGAACATTTAAAACGGGTATGGTAGCAGGTGCCAGGCACACCGGTTTGTGTCAAGAACTGCCACGCTGCTGGGTTTTTCACGCTCATGTTTCACAACCCAAAGGACATCCAGCCAACTTGCCACATTGGAGTCAACATGGACCAGCATCCCTGTGGAAGGCGTTCAACACCTGTAGAATCCATTCTGTTCTGAGGACAAAAGAGGGGAGGGAGTGAGGGGGGGGGGGGGACTCAATATTAGGAAGGCGTCCTTAATATCTAGTCCACTCAGTGTATAACCTATAGACTACACTGCTCAGTTAGAGTAATATCTAGTCCACTCAGTGTATAACCTGTAGGCTACACTGCTCAGTTAGAGTAATATCTAGTCCACTCAGTGTATAACCTGTAGGCTACACTGCTCAGTTAGAGTAATATCTAGTCCACTCAGTGTATAACCTATAGACTACACTGCTCAGTTAGAGTAATATCTAGTCCACTCAGTGTATAACCTGTAGACTACACTGCTCAGTTAGAGTAATATCTAGTCCACTCAGTGTATAACCTGTAGACTACACTGCTCAGTTAGAGTAATATCTAGTACACTCAGTGTATAACCTGTAGACTACACTGCTCAGTTAGAGTAATATCTAGTCCATCCAGTGTATAACCTGTAGGCTACACTGCTCAGTTAGAGTAATATCTAGTCCACTCAGTGTATAACCTGTAGGCTACACTGCTCAGTTAGAGTAATATCTAGTCCACTCAGTGTATAACCTGTAGGCTACACTGCTCAGTTAGAGTCCGTCTGTTAAGGTGCCTCTTTATCAGCATCATAAAAGCTGATAGTATTTCAACCACATCAAATTTGCATCCAAGTCAAACTGAAATCTGATCAGAAACATGTTGGGTCTTTTACAATGAAGATTGGCCACTAGATTATTACCAGTTTATATTTATTATTATTTATATTATCTAAAACTTCACCTACATTTTAATATTCTGTCATAAAAACACATTCGAATTAATAACTAAAATAAAATAACGGTTTTCCTATCTCAAAAGGTTAAATGAAAAAATGACTGTGAAATGACTGTGATAAGTGCCTATTAAGTTCCAAATAAAGTAACGATTGACAATAACAGGGTTTGATATTAAATCATGCATAAATCCCTTGTGACTGTCAGACTCTGATCTGTTTCACCTGTCTTTGTGATTGTCTCCACCCCCTCCAGGTGTCGCCCATCTTCCCCATTATCCCCTGGGTATTTATACCTGTGTTCTCTGTTTGTCTGTTGCCAGTTGGTCAACCAGCGTTTTTGTCTCAGCTCCTGCTTTTCCCCAGTCTCTCTTTTCTCGCCCTCCTGGTTTTGACCCTTGCCTGTCCTGACTGAGCCCACCTGCCTGACCACTCTGCCTGACCCTGAGCCTACCGACCTGTACCTTTGCCCCACCTCTGGATTATTGACCTCTGCCTACCCTGAGCCTACCGACCTGTACCTTTGCCTCACCTCTGGATTATTGACCTCTGCCTACCCTGAGCCTGCCTGATGTCCAGTACCGTTGCCCCACCTCTGGTTTACTGACCCCTGCCTGCCTTGACTTGCCTATTGCCTGCCCCTGTTGGATTATTAAACCATTGTTAATTCGACGTTGTCTGCATCTGGGTCTTACCTTCACACCTGATAGTGACAAGGGGAATGGAAGCCTGTTGTGTGCAACAGGAAGTGGCAATGGAATGCAAATTAAATTCCTAAAACATGTCTATCCTTTTTATCTGTGGGTAACAGAGTTGACATGTTATGCTGGAAACACTCAGTTTTCCACCACAAAACAACAAAATGCAGAAACTGAGCAGATCCAGCTCACGAGCTCAACTAGGACCTGCATGTTGGAGTTAGTACCTGCATGTTGGAGTTAGGACCTGCATGTTGGAGTTAGTACCTGCATGTTGGAGTTAGGACCTGCATGTTGGAACTAGTACCTGCATGTTGGAGTTAGTACCTGCATGTTGGAGTTAGTACCTGCATGTTGGAGTTAGCACCTGCATGTTGGAGTTAGGACCTGCATGTTGGAGTTAGGACCTGCATGTTGGAACTAGGACCTGCATGTTGGAGTTAGTACCTGCATGTTGGAGTTAGTACCTGCATGTTGGAGTTAGGACCTGCATGTTGGAGTTAGTACCTGCATGTTGGAGCTAGGACCTGCATGTTGGAGTTAGGACCTGCATGTTGGAGTTAGGACCTGCATGTTGGAGTTAGTACCTGCATGTTGGAGCTAGGACCTGCATGTTGGAGCTAGGACCTGCATGTTGGAGCTGGGACCTGCATGTTGGAACTAGGACCTGCATGCTGGAGCTAGGACCTGCATGTTGGAGTTAGTACCTGCATGTTGGAGCTAGTACCTGCATGTTGGAGTTAGGACCTGCATGTTGGAGTTAGTACCTGCATGTTGGAGCTTGGACCTGCATGTTGGAGCTAGGACCTGCATGTTGGAGTTAGTACCTGCATGTTGGAGCTAGGACCTGCATGTTGGAGCTAGGACCTGCATGTTGGAGTTAGTACCTGCATGTTGGAGCTTGGACCTGCATGTTGGAGCTAGGACCTGCATGTTGGAGTTAGTACCTGCATGTTGGAGCTAGGACCTGCATGTTGGAGCTAGGACCTGCATGTTGGAGTTAGTACCTGCATGTTGGAGTTAGGACCTGCATGTTGGAGCTTGGATCTGCATGTTGGAACTAGTACCTGTATGTTGGAGTTAGTACCTGCATGTTGGAGTTAGGACCTGCATGTTGGAGCTAGGACCTGCATGTTGGAGTTAGTACCTGCATGCTGGAGCTAGGACCTGCATGTTGGAGTTAGTACCTGCATGTTGGAGTTAGTACCTGCATGTTGGAGCTATGACCTGCATGTTGGAGCTATGACCTGCATGTTGGAGTTAGTACCTGCATGTTGGAGTTAGTACCTGCATGTTGGAGTGAGTACCTGCATGTTGGAGCTATGACCTGCATGCTGGAGCTAGGACCTGCATGTTGGAGTAAGTACCTGCATGTTGGAGTTAGTACCTGTATGTTGGAGTTAGTACCTGCATGTTGGAGCTAGGACCTGCATGTTGGAGCTAGGACCTGCATGTTGGAGTTAGTACCTGCATGTTGGAGTAAGTACCTGCATGTTGGAGTTAGTACCTGTATGTTGGAGTTAGGACCTGCATGTTGGAGTTAGGACCTGCATGTTGGAGCTAGGACCTGCATGTTGGAGCTAGGACCTGCATGTTGGAGTTAGTACCTGCATGTTGGAGTTAGGACCTGCATGTTGGAGTTAGGACCTGCATGTTGGAGTTAGGACCTGCATGTTGGAGTTAGGACCTGCATGTTGGAGTTAGGACCTGCATGTTGGAGTTAGTACCTGCATGTTGGAGTTAGTACCTGCATGTTGGAGTTAGTACCTGCATGTTGGAGTTAGTACCTGCATGTTGGAGTTAGTACCTGCATGTTGGAGCTAGTACCTGCATGTTGGAGCTTGGACCTGCATGTTGGAGTTAGGACCTGCATGTTGGAGTTAGTACCTGCATGTTGGAGTTAGTACCTGCATGTTGGAGTTAGGACCTGCATGTTGGAGTTAGGACCTGCATGTTGGAGTTAGTACCTGCATGTTGGAACTAGGACCTGCATGTTGGAGTTAGTACCTGCATGTTGGAGTTAGGACCTGCATGTTGGAGTTAGGACCTGCATGTTGGAGTTAGTACCTGCATGTTGGAGCTTGGACCTGCATGTTGGAGTTAGGACCTGCATGTTGGAGTTAGTACCTGCATGTTGGAACTAGTACCTGCATGTTGGAGTTAGGACCTGCATGTCTACAAAGCTTTTAATATTTTACAACTCTTCCATTCACCTGTGTGAACTTCAATTTCATCGCATGCTAGCCTTTTACTGGCTGCTTCATGCTAACCTTTTACTGGCTGCTTCATGCTAGCCTTTTACTGGCTGCTTCATGCTCGCCTTTTACTGGCTGCTTCATGCTCGCCTTTTACTGGCTGCTTCATGCTCGCCTTTTACTGGCTGCTTCATGCTAGCCTTTTACTGGCTGCTTCATGCTAGCCTTTTACTGGCTGCTTCATGCTCGCCTTTTACTGGCTGCTTCATGCTAGCCTTTTACTGGCTGCTTCATGCTAGCCTTTTACTGGCTGCTTCATGCTAGCCTTTTACTGGCTGCTTCATGCTAGCCTTTTACTGGCTGCTTCATGCTAGCCTTTTACTGGCTGCTTCATGCTAGCCTTTTACTGGCTGCTTCATGCTAGCCTTTTACTGGCTGCTTCATGCTAGCCTTTTACTGGCTGCTTCACGCTAGCCTTTTACTGGCTGCGGAGACCCTTTTCTGTTTGTATTGTGTTGTGCAGCAGGGTTTTTATGTCTTTACATGCTCTGTTTTTGAGAGCTCTGACCCTTTACATAACAGGCAATTCTCTTTTCAGGAACCTTCTTTAGTGCTTTAAATGTTCCCAAACACTGATGCTCTCTCACAGCTGCTCATCTGCTCATCTTCCACACCCCTGAGATGAGTATGACGTTTCTTTACATCTTCTGTAAGGGGAATGATGTCATCGTTGTTCCACTCAGCTGGTTTAAGAGTATTACGTGGTCCAGCTTGGTATAGAGTACACAGTATAGTATATACAGTACATACATATGAGATGAGTAATGTAGGGTATGGTAACATTATAGCTGGTTTAACAGTATATACATATGAGATGAGTAATGTAGGGTATGGTAACATTATAGCTGGTTTAACAGTATATACATATGAGATGAGTAATGTAGGGTATGGTAACATTATAGCTGGTTTAACAGTATATACATATGCGATGAGTAATGTAGGGTACCATTATAGCTGGTTTAACAGTATATACATATGAGATGAGTAATGTAGGGTAACATTATAGCTGGTTTAACAGTATATACATATGAGATGAGTAATGTAGGGTAACATTATAGCTGGTTTAACAGTATATACATATGAGATGAGTAATGTAGGGTAACATTATAGCTGGTTTAACAGTATATACATATGAGATGAGTAACGTAGGGTAACATTATAGCTGGTTTAACAGTATATACATATGAGATGAGTAATGTAGGGTAACATTATAGCTGGTTTAACAGTATATACATATGAGATGAGTAATGTAGGGTATGGTAACATTATAGCTGGTTTAACAGTATATACATATGAGATGAGTAATGTAGGGTAACATTATAGCTGGTTTAACAGTATATACATATGAGATGAGTAATGTATGGTATGGTAACATTATAGCTGGTTTAACAGTATATACATATGAGATGAGTAATGTAGGGTATGGTAACATTATAGCTGGTTTAACAGTATATACATATGATATGAGTAATGTAGGGTATGGTAACATTATAGCTGGTTTAACAGTATATACATATGAGATGAGTAATGTAGGGTACGGTAACAATATAGCTGGTTTAACAGTATATACATATGAGATGAGTAATGTAGGGTATGGTAACATTATAGCTGGTTTAACAGTATATACATATGAGATGAGTAATGTAGGGTAACATTATAGCTGGTTTAACAGTATATACATATGAGATGAGTAATGTATGGTAACATTATAGCTGGTTTAACAGTATATACATATGAGATGAGTAATGTAGGGTAACATTATAGCTGGTTTAACAGTATATACATATGAGATGAGTAATGTATGGTAACATTATAGCTGGTTTAACAGTATATACATATGAGATGAGTAATGTATGGTAACATTATAGCTGGTTTAACAGTATATACATATGAGATGAGTAATGTAGGGTAACATTATAGCTGGTTTAACAGTATATACATATGAGATGAGTAATGTAGGGTAACATTATAGCTGGTTTAACAGTATATACATATGAGATGAGTAATGTATGGTAACATTATAGCTGGTTTAACAGTATATACATATGAGATGAGTAATGTAGGGTAACATTATAGCTGGTTTATCAGTATATACATATGAGATGAGTAATGTAGGGTATGGTAACATTATAGCTGGTTTAACAGTATATACATATGAGATGAGTAATGTAGGGTATGGTAACATTATAGCTGGTTTAACAGTATATACATATGAGATGAGTAATGTAGGGTAACATTATAGCTGGTTTAACAGTATATACATATGAGGTGAGTAATGTAGGGTATGGTAACATTATAGCTGGTTTAACAGTATATACATATGAGATGAGTAATGTAGGGTAACATTATAGCTGGTTTAACAGTATATACATATGAGGTGAGTAATGTAGGGTATGGTAACATTATAGCTGGTTTAACAGTATATACATATGAGGTGAGTAATGTAGGGTAGGGTAACATTATAGCTGGTTTAACAGTATATACATATGAGATGAGTAATGTATGGTAACATTATAGCTGGTTTATCAGTATATACATATGAGATGAGTAATGTAGGGTAACATTATAGCTGGTTTAACAGTATATACATATGAGATGAGTAATGTAGGGTAACATTATAGCTGGTTTAACAGTATATACATATGAGATGAGTAATGTAGGGTAACATTATAGCTGGTTTAACAGTATATACATAT
This sequence comes from Salvelinus namaycush, assembly GCF_016432855.1. Classification (NCBI taxonomy): domain Eukaryota; kingdom Metazoa; phylum Chordata; class Actinopteri; order Salmoniformes; family Salmonidae; genus Salvelinus; species Salvelinus namaycush. The sequence continues at coordinate 5,109 of NW_024061377.1, read as the reverse complement.
GAGATGAGTAATGTAGGGTATGGTAACATTATAGCTGGTTTAACAGTATATACATATGAGATGAGTAATGTAGGGTAACATTATAGCTGGTTTAACAGTATATACATATGAGATGAGTAATGTAGGGTAGGGTAACATTATAGCTGGTTTAACAGTATATACATATGAGATGAGTAATGTAGGGTATGGTAACATTATAGCTGGTTTAACAGTATATACATATGAGATGAGTAATGTAGGGTAACATTATAGCTGGTTTAACAGTATATACATATGAGATGAGTAATGTAGGGTAACATTATAGCTGGTTTAACAGTATATACATATGAGATGAGTAATGTAGGGTAACATTATAGCTGGTTTAACAGTATATACATATGAGATGAGTAATGTAGGGTATGGTAACAATATAGCTGGTTTAACAGTATATACATATGAGATGAGTAATGTAGGGTAACATTATAGCTGGTTTAACAGTATATACATATGAGATGAGTAATGTAGGGTAACATTATAGCTGGTTTAACAGTATATACATATGAGATGAGTAATGTAGGGTAACATTATAGCTGGTTTAACAGTATATACATATGAGATGAGTAATGTAGGGTAACATTATAGCTTGTTTAACAGTATATACATATGAGATGAGTAATGTAGGGTAACATTATAGCTGGGTTCAGAGTATTACACCTCTTCATACACACGTGTTCCAGATCGTCTCCAGTAACTCAGTGTTCTGCTTCTTCTCTGTCTTTCAACTCTTTCATCAGGCTTTCACCCACTAGTACTCCTACAGCTGTTTTAAGGGAATATCCTATTTTCCATTCCAGGGAAGGTGTTTTGTCTTCACTTGTATCACTTAAGAGCTGGGAAAACATCTACTTAGGCTTATTAAACAGGGACATGTCCGTTTGTAGGCCTCTGTGAGACAGGCAATTAGTGGTGTTTCATACATCCACAGTCCCTGAGTTGCAGATACAAACAGGGACATGTCCGTTTGTAGGCCTCTGTGAGACAGGCAATTAGTGGTGTTTCCTACATCCACAGTCCCTGAGTTGCAGATACAAACAGGGACATGTCCGTTTGTAGGCCTCTGTGAGACAGGCAATTAGTGGTGTTTCCTACATCCACAGTCCCTGAGTTGCAGATACAAACAGGGACATGTCCGTTTGTAGGCCTCTGTGAGACAGGCAATTAGTGGTGTTTCCTACATCCACAGTCCCTGAGTTGCAGATACAAACAGGGACATGTCCGTTTGTAGGCCTCTGTGAGACAGGCAATTAGTGGTGTTTCATACATCCACAGTCCCTGAGTTGCAGATACAAACAGGGACATGTCCGTTTGTAGGCCTCTGTGAGACAGGCAATTAGTGGTGTTTCCTACATCCACAGTCCCTGAGTTGCAGATACAAACAGGGACATGTCCGTTTGTAGGCCTCTGTGAGACAGGCAATTAGTGGTGTTTCCTACATCCACAGTCCCTGAGTTGCAGATACAAACAGGGACATGTCCGTTTGTTGGCCTCTGTGAGACAGGCAATTAGTGGTGTTTCCTACATCCACAGTCCCTGAGTTGCAGATACAAACAGGGACATGTCCGTTTGTAGGCCTCTGTGAGACAGGCAATTAGTGGTGTTTCCTACATCCACAGTCCCTGAGTTGCAGATACAAACAGGGACATGTCCGTTTGTTGGCCTCTGTGAGACAGGCAATTAGTGGTGTTTCCTACATCCACAGTCCCTGAGTTGCAGATACAAACAGGGACATGTCCGTTTGTAGGCCTCTGTGAGACAGGCAATTAGTGGTGTTTCCTACATCCACAGTCCCTGAGTTGCAGATACAAACAGGGACATGTCCGTTTGTAGGCCTCTGTGAGACAGGCAATTAGTGGTGTTTCCTACATCCACAGTCCCTGAGTTGCAGATACAAACAGGGGGAGTTATTGTGGGTTTTAATCCTGTCAACACAACATCTCCTTTATCATTTAGGGCTTTACACTACCAGTCAGATACTCTCCCCATTGTACTTTTACAGGTCCTATGCATTTAATCAGCTGGGAATTGTTACCTGGTTGTACGCTAGGAACCTTCTCCTACCTTGGCCATTTAGTCTCAATGTGCCCAACCTCCTTAAATTCTTTAGCTGCATCTGTACTATTACCTGTTGTCTTATTGGATAATCCACCTTCCCATGCTGCTTCCTTCCCCCTAGTGACCAACATCAGAATAGTATTATTGTTGTTAATCCACCCTCCCATGCTGCTTCATTCCCCTAGTGACCAACATCAGAATAGTATTATTGTTGTTAATCCACCTTCCCATGCTGCTTCCTTCCCCCTAGTGACCAACATCAGAATAGTATTATTGTTGTTAATCCACCTTCCCCTGCTGCTTCCTTCCCCCTAGTGACCAACATCAGAATAGTATTATTGTTGTTAATCCACCTTCCCATGCTGCTTCCTTCCCCCTAGTGACCAACATCAGAATAGTATTATTGTTGTTAATCCACCTTCCCATGCTGCTTCCTTCCCCCTAGTGACCAACATCAGAATAGTATTATTGTTGTTAATCCACCTTCCCATGCCGCTTCCTTCCCCCTAGTGACCAACATCAGAATAGTATTATTGTTGTTAATCCACCTTCCCATGCTGCTTCCTTCCCCCTAGTGACCAACATCAGAATAGTATTATTGTTGTTAATCCACCTTCCCATGCTGCTTCCTTCCCCCTAGTGACCAACATCAGAATAGTATTATTGTTGTTAATCCACCTTCCCATGCTGCTTCCTTCCCCCTAGTGACCAACATCAGAATAGTATTATTGTTGTTAATCCACCTTCCCATGCTGCTTCCTTCCCCCTAGTGACCAACATCAGAATAGTATTATTGTTGTTAATCCACCTTCCCATGCTGCTTCCTTCCCCCTAGTGACCAACATCAGAATAGTATTATTGTTGTTAATCCACCTTCCCATGCTGCTTCCTTCCCCCTAGTGACCAACATCAGAATAGTATTATTGTTGTTAATCCACCTTCCCATGCTGCTTCCTTCCCCTTAGTGACCAACATCCGAATAGTATTATTGTTGTTAATCCACCTTCCCATGCTGCTTCCTTCCCCCTAGTGACCAACATCAGAATAGTATTATTGTTGTTAATCCACCTTCCCATGTTGCTTCCTTCCCCCTAGTGACCAACATCAGAATAGTATTATTGTTGTTAATCCACCTTCCCATGCTGCTTCCTTCCCCCCAGTGACCAACATCAGAATAGTATTATTGTTGTTAATCCACCTTCCCATGCTGCTTCCTTCCCCCTAGTGACCAACATCAGAATAGTATTATTGTTGTTAATCCACCTTCCCATGCTGCTTCCTTCCCCCTAGTGACCAACATCAGAATAGTATTATTGTCGTTAATCCACCTTCCCATGCTGCTTCCTTCCCCCTAGTGACCAACATCAGAATAGTATTATTGTTGTTAATCCACCTTCCCATGCTGCTTCCTTCCCCCTAGTGACCAACATCAGAATAGTATTATTGTTGTTAATCCACCTTCCCATGCTGCTTCCTTCCCCCTAGTGACCAACATCAGAATAGTATTATTGTTGTTAATCCACCTTCCCATGCTGCTTCCTTCCCCCTAGTGACCAACATCAGAATAGTATTATTGTTGTTAATCCACCTTCCCATGCTGCTTCCTTCCCCCTAGTGACCAACATCAGAATAGTATTATTGTTGTTAATCCACCTTCCCATGCTGCTTCCTTCCCCCTAGTGACCAACATCAGAATAGTATTATTGTTGTTAATCCACCTTCCCATGTTGCTTCCTTCCCCCTAGTGACCAACATCAGAATAGTATTATTGTTGTTAATCCACCTTCCCATGCTGCTTCCTTCCCCCTAGTGACCAACATCAGAATAGTATTATTGTTGTTAATCCACCTTCCCATGCCTCTTCCTTCCCCCTAGTGACCAACATCAGAATAGTATTATTGTTGTTAATCCACCTTCCCATGCTGCTTCCTTCCCCTAGTGACCAACATCAGAATAGTATTATTGTTGTTAATCCACCTTCCCATGCTGCTTCCTTCCCCCTAGTGACCAACATCAGAATAGTATTATTGTTGTTAATCCACCTTCCCATGCTGCTTCCTTCCCCCTAGTGACCAACATCAGAATAGTATTATTGTTGTTAATCCACCTTCCCATGCTGCTTCCTTCCCCCTAGTGACCAACATCAGAATAGTATTATTGTTGTTAATCCACCTTCCCGAGCTGCTTCCTTCCCCCTAGTGACCAACATCAGAATAGTATTATTGTTGTTAATCCACCTTCCCATGCTGCTTCCTTCCCCCTAGTGACCAACATCAGAATAGTATACTTTAGGCGTGTTGCGTTGTATGACTTTGTTCACGAAGGAGAGGTTAGCGCCGCATGGCCAGTGTGCTTGCTAATTCAAGAGGGAAAGAGTTCGTTCTGGATCCAAACAAAGACGGTTCTGGACAAAGGACCCCTTGTACAACATTCTGATGGAAGATCAACAAAGGTAGGACCCAATTTGGGATGCTATTTCATATATCTGTCGAACTGTGCTATCGCTACCGATTACCTGGAATCAATGCTGTTGTGTGTTAGCTATTGCAGTAAGCTAATATAACGCTATATTGTGTTTTCGCTGTAAAACACTTAAAAAATCGGAAATATTGGCTGTATTCCACAAGATCTTTGTCTTTCATTTGCTATACACCATATATTTTTCTGAAATGTTTTATGATGAGTAATTATGTAGTTGACGTTGGTGTCTGTATTTACTCTGGCTACTCCCGTGCTATTTATGACTGTAGCTGTGATGGTATCAGTAATGTAAAACTGATTTATTAGCTCAAATATGCACATTTTTCGAACAAAACATAGATTTATTGTGTAACATGTTATAGGACTGTCATCTGAGGAAGTTGTTTCTAGGTTAGTTTGGTTGGTTCTAGGTTAGTTAGGTTGGCTTTGTGCATGCTACCTGTGCTGTGAAAAATGTCTGTCCTCTTTTGTATTTGGTGGTGAACTAACATAAATATACGTGGTGTTTTCGCTGTAAAACATTTAAAAAATCGGACA
>NW_024061376.1:79077-140207 GCF_016432855.1 Salvelinus namaycush | reverse complement strand
TACATACACATATTTAACAGATGTTACGGTCACATACACATATTTAACAGATGTTATTGGTCACATACACATATTTAGCAGATGTTACTGGTCACATACACATATTTAGCAGATGTTACTGGTCACATACACAATTTAGCAGATGTTTTGGTCACATACACATATTTAACAGATGTTACTGTCACATACACAATTTAACAGATGTTATTGGTCACATACACATATTTAACAGATGTTACTGGTCACATACACATATTTAACAGATGTTACTGGTCACATACACATATTAGCAGATGTTATTGGTCACATACACATATTTAGCAGATGTTACTGGTCACATACACATATTTAGCAGATGTTACTGGTCACATACACATATTTAGCAGATGTTATTGGTCACATACATATTTAACAGATGTTACTGGTCACATACACATATTTAACAGATGTTATTGGTCACATACACATATTTAACAGATGTTACTGGTCACATACACATATTTAACAGATGTTACTGGTCACATACACATATTTAGCAGATGTTATTGGTCACATACACATATTTAGCAGATGTTACTGGTCACATACACATATTTACCAGATGTTACTGGTCACATACACATATTTATCAGATGTTATTGGTCACATACACATATTTAGCAGATGTTATTGGTCACATACACATATTTATCAGATGTTATTGGTCACATACACATATTTAGCAGATGTTATTGGTCACATACACATATTTAGCAGATGTTATTGATCACATACACATATTTAACAGATGTTACTGGTCACATACACATATTTAACAGATGTTATTGGTCACATACACATATTTAACAGATGTTACTGGTCACATACACATATTTCAGATGTTATTGGTCACATTACAATATTTAACAGATGTTATTGGTCACATACACATATTTAACAGATGTTATTGGTCACATACACATATTTATCAGATGTTATTGGTCACATACACATATTTATCAGATGTTATTGGTCACATACACATATTTAACAGATGTTATTGGTCACATACACATATTTAACAGATGTTATTGGTCACATACACATGGTTATCAGATGTTATTGGTCACATACACATATTTATCAGATGTTATTGGTCACATACACATATTTATCAGATGTTATTGGTCACATACACATATTTATCAGATGTTATTGGTCACATACACATATTTAACAGATGTTATTGGTCACATACACATATTTAGCAGATGTTATTGGTCACATACACATATTTAGCAGATGTTATTGGTCACATACACATATTTAACAGATGTTACTGGTCACATATTTATCAGATGTTATTGGTCACATACACATATTTATCAGATGTTATTGGTCACATACACATATTTATCAGATGTTATTGGTCACATACACATATTTAACAGATGTTATTGGTCACATACACATATTTAACAGATGTTATTGGTCACATACACATGGTTATCAGATGTTATTGGTCACATACACATGGTTAGCAGATGTTATTGGTCACATACACATATTTAACAGATGTTATTGGTCACATACACATGGTTATCAGATGTTATTGGTCACATACACATATTTAACAGATGTTATTGGTCACATACACATATTTAACAGATGTTATTGGTCACATACACATATTTAACAGATGTTATTGGTCACATACACATATTTAACAGATGTTATTGGTCACATACACATATTTAACAGATGTTATTGGTCACATACACACGGTTAGTAGATGTTATTGGTCACATACACATATTTAACAGATGTTATTGGTCACATACACATATTTAACAGATGTTATTGGTCACATACACATATTTAACAGATGTTACTGGTCACATACACATATTTATCAGATGTTACTGGTCACATACACATATTTAACAGATGTTACTGGTCACATACACATATTTAACAGATGTTACTGGTCACATACACATATTTATCAGATGTTATTGGTCACATACACATATTTAACAGATGTTACTGGTCACATACACATATTTAACAGATGTTACTGGTCACATACACATATTAACAGATGTTACTGGTCACATACACATATTTATCAGATGTTATTGGTCACATACACATATTTATCAGATGTTATTGGTCACATACACATATTTAACAGATGTTATTGGTCACATACACATATTTAACAGATGTTATTGGTCACATACACATATTTATCAGATGTTATTGGTCACATACACATATTTATCAGATGTTATTGGTCACATACACATATTTAGCAGATGTTGTTGGTCACATACACATATTTATCAGATGTTATTGGTCACATACACATATTTAACATATGTTATTGGTCACATACACATGGTTAGTAGATGTTATTGGTCACATACACATATTTAACAGATGTTATTGGTCACATACACATATTTAACAGATGTTACTGGTCACATACACATATTTATCAGATGTTATTGGTCACATACACATATTTATCAGATGTTATTGGTCACATACACATATTTATCAGATGTTATTGGTCACATACACATATTTAACAGATGTTATTGGTCACATACACATATTTAACAGATGTTATTGGTCACATACACATGGTTAGCAGATGTTATTGGTCACATACACATGGTTAGCAGATGTTATTGGTCACATACACATATTTAACAGATGTTATTGGTCACATACACATGGTTATCAGATGTTATTGGTCACATACACATATTTAACAGATGTTATTGGTCACATACACATATTTAACAGATGTTATTGGTCACATACACACGGTTATCAGATGTTATTGGTCACATACACATATTTAACAGATGTTATTGGTCACATACACATATTTAACAGATGTTATTGGTCACATACACACGGTTAACAGATGTTATTGGTCACATACACATATTTAACAGATGTTATTGGTCACATACACATATTTAACAGATGTTACTGGTCACATACACATATTTAACAGATGTTACTGGTCACATACACATATTTATCAGATGTTACTGGTCACATACACATATTTAACAGATGTTACTGGTCACATACACATATTTAACAGATGTTACTGGTCACATACACATATTTATCAGATGTTATTGGTCACATACACATATTTAACAGATGTTACTGGTCACATACACATATTTAACAGATGTTACTGGTCACATACACATATTTAACAGATGTTACTGGTCACATACACATATTTAACAGATGTTACTGGTCACATACACATATTTAACAGATGTTACTGGTCACATACACATATTTATCAGATGTTATTGGTCACATACACATATTTAACAGATGTTACTGGTCACATACACATATTTAACAGATGTTATTGGTCACATACACATATTTAACAGATGTTATTGGTCACATACACATGGTTAGCAGATGTTATTGGTCACATACACATGGTTAGCAGATGTTATTGGTCACATACACATGGTTAGCAGATGTTATTGGTCACATACACATGGTTAGCAGATGTTATTGGTCACATACACATGGTTAGCAGATGTTATTGGTCACATACACATGGTTAGCAGATGTTATTGGTCACATACACATATTTAACAGATGTTACTGGTCACATACACATATTTAACAGATGTTACTGGTCACATACACATATTTAACAGATGTTACTGGTCACATACACATATTTAACAGATGTTACTGGTCACATACACATATTTATCAGATGTTATTGGTCACATACACATATTTAACAGATGTTACTGGTCACATACACATATTTAACAGATGTTATTGGTCACATACACATATTTAACAGATGTTATTGGTCACATACACATGGTTAGCAGATGTTATTGGTCACATACACATGGTTAGCAGATGTTATTGGTCACATACACATGGTTAGCAGATGTTATTGGTCACATACACATGGTTAGCAGATGTTATTGGTCACATACACATGGTTAGCAGATGTTATTGGTCACATACACATGGTTAGCAGATGTTATTGGTCACATACACATATTTATCAGATGTTATTGGTCACATACACATATTTATCAGATGTTATTGGTCACATACACATGGTTAGCAGATGTTATTGGTCACATACACATGGTTAGTAGATGTTATTGGTCACATACACATGGTTAGCAGATGTTATTGGTCACATACACATGGTTAGCAGATGTTATTGGTCACATACACATATTTATCAGATGTTATTGGTCACATACACATATTTATCAGATGTTATTGGTCACATACACATGGTTAGCAGATGTTATTGGTCACATACACATGGTTAGCAGATGTTATTGGTCACATACACATGGTTAGCAGATGTTATTGGTCACATACACATGGTTAGCAGATGTTATTGGTCACATACACATATTTAACAGATGTTATTGGTCACATACACATATTTATCAGATGTTATTGGTCACATACACATATTTATCAGATGTTATTGGTCACATACACATATTTATCAGATGTTATTGGTCACATACACATATTTATCAGATGTTATTGGTCACATACACATGGTTAGCAGATGTTATTGGTCACATACACATGGTTAGCAGATGTTATTGGTCACATACACATGGTTAGCAGATGTTATTGGTCACATACACATGGTTAGCAGATGTTATTGGTCACATACACATATTTAACAGATGTTATTGGTCACATACACATATTTAACAGATGTTATTGGTCACATACACATATTTAACAGATGTTATTGGTCACATACACATATTTAACAGATGTTATTGGTCACATACACATATTTAACAGATGTTATTGGTCACATACACATATTTAACAGATGTTACTGGTCACATACACATATTTAACAGATGTTATTGGTCACATACACATATTTAACAGATGTTACTGGTCACATACACATATTTAACAGATGTTACTGGTCACATACACATATTTAACAGATGTTATTGGTCACATACACATGGTTAGCAGATGTTACTGGTCACATACACATATTTAACAGATGTTATTGGTCACATATTTAACAGATGTTACTGGTCACATACACATATTTAACAGATGTTACTGGTCACATACACATATTTAACAGATGTTACTGGTCACATACACATATTTATCAGATGTTATTGGTCACATACACATATTTAACAGATGTTACTGGTCACATACACATATTTAACAGATGTTATTGGTCACATACACATATTTAACAGATGTTATTGGTCACATACACATGGTTAGCAGATGTTATTGGTCACATACACATGGTTAGCAGATGTTATTGGTCACATACACATGGTTAGCAGATGTTATTGGTCACATACACATGGTTAGCAGATGTTATTGGTCACATACACATGGTTAGCAGATGTTATTGGTCACATACACATGGTTAGCAGATGTTATTGGTCACATACACATATTTAACAGATGTTACTGGTCACATACACATATTTAACAGATGTTACTGGTCACATACACATATTTAACAGATGTTACTGGTCACATACACATATTTAACAGATGTTACTGGTCACATACACATATTTATCAGATGTTATTGGTCACATACACATATTTAACAGATGTTACTGGTCACATACACATATTTAACAGATGTTATTGGTCACATACACATATTTAACAGATGTTATTGGTCACATACACATGGTTAGCAGATGTTATTGGTCACATACACATGGTTAGCAGATGTTATTGGTCACATACACATGGTTAGCAGATGTTATTGGTCACATACACATGGTTAGCAGATGTTATTGGTCACATACACATGGTTAGCAGATGTTATTGGTCACATACACATGGTTAGCAGATGTTATTGGTCACATACACATATTTATCAGATGTTATTGGTCACATACACATATTTATCAGATGTTATTGGTCACATACACATGGTTAGCAGATGTTATTGGTCACATACACATGGTTAGTAGATGTTATTGGTCACATACACATGGTTAGCAGATGTTATTGGTCACATACACATGGTTAGCAGATGTTATTGGTCACATACACATATTTAGCAGATGTTATTGGTCACATACACATATTTATCAGATGTTATTGGTCACATACACATGGTTAGCAGATGTTATTGGTCACATACACATGGTTAGCAGATGTTATTGGTCACATACACATGGTTAGCAGATGTTATTGGTCACATACACATGGTTAGCAGATGTTATTGGTCACATACACATATTTAACAGATGTTATTGGTCACATACACATATTTATCAGATGTTATTGGTCACATACACATATTTATCAGATGTTATTGGTCACATACACATATTTATCAGATGTTATTGGTCACATACACATATTTATCAGATGTTATTGGTCACATACACATGGTTAGCAGATGTTATTGGTCACATACACATGGTTAGCAGATGTTATTGGTCACATACACATGGTTAGCAGATGTTATTGGTCACATACACATGGTTAGCAGATGTTATTGGTCACATACACATATTTAACAGATGTTATTGGTCACATACACATATTTAACAGATGTTATTGGTCACATACACATATTTAACAGATGTTATTGGTCACATACACATATTTAACAGATGTTATTGGTCACATACACATATTTAACAGATGTTATTGGTCACATACACATATTTAACAGATGTTACTGGTCACATACACATATTTAACAGATGTTATTGGTCACATACACATATTTAACAGATGTTACTGGTCACATACACATATTTAACAGATGTTACTGGTCACATACACATATTTAACAGATGTTACTGGTCACATACACATATTTAACAGATGTTATTGGTCACATACACATGGTTAGTAGATGTTATTGGTCACATACACATATTTAACAGATGTTACTGGTCACATACACATATTTAACAGATGTTATTGGTCACATACACATGGTTAGCAGATGTTATTGGTCACATACACATGGTTAACAGATGTTATTGGTCACATACACATGGTTAACAGATGTTATTGGTCACATACACATGGTTAGCAGATGTTATTGGTCACATACACATATTTAACAGATGTTATTGGTCACATACACATGGTTAACAGATGTTACTGGTCACATACACATATTTAACAGATGTTACTGGTCACATACACATATTTAACAGATGTTACTGGTCACATACACATATTTATCAGATGTTATTGGTCACATACACATATTTAACAGATGTTACTGGTCACATACACATATTTAACAGATGTTATTGGTCACATACACATATTTAACAGATGTTATTGGTCACATACACATGGTTAGCAGATGTTATTGGTCACATACACATGGTTAGCAGATGTTATTGGTCACATACACATGGTTAGCAGATGTTATTGGTCACATACACATGGTTAGCAGATGTTATTGGTCACATACACATGGTTAGCAGATGTTATTGGTCACATACACATGGTTAGCAGATGTTATTGGTCACATACACATATTTATCAGATGTTATTGGTCACATACACATATTTATCAGATGTTATTGGTCACATACACATGGTTAGCAGATGTTATTGGTCACATACACATGGTTAGTAGATGTTATTGGTCACATACACATGGTTAGCAGATGTTATTGGTCACATACACATGGTTAGCAGATGTTATTGGTCACATACACATATTTATCAGATGTTATTGGTCACATACACATATTTATCAGATGTTATTGGTCACATACACATGGTTAGCAGATGTTATTGGTCACATACACATGGTTAGCAGATGTTATTGGTCACATACACATGGTTAGCAGATGTTATTGGTCACATACACATGGTTAGCAGATGTTATTGGTCACATACACATATTTAGCAGATGTTATTGGTCACATACACATATTTATCAGATGTTATTGGTCACATACACATATTTATCAGATGTTATTGGTCACATACACATATTTATCAGATGTTATTGGTCACATACACATATTTATCAGATGTTATTGGTCACATACACATGGTTAGCAGATGTTATTGGTCACATACACATGGTTAGCAGATGTTATTGGTCACATACACATGGTTAGCAGATGTTATTGGTCACATACACATGGTTAGCAGATGTTATTGGTCACATACACATATTTAACAGATGTTATTGGTCACATACACATATTTAACAGATGTTGTTGGTCACATACACATATTTAACAGATGTTATTGGTCACATACACATATTTAACAGATGTTATTGGTCACATACACATATTTAACAGATGTTATTGGTCACATACACATATTTAACAGATGTTACTGGTCACATACACATATTTAACAGATGTTATTGGTCACATACACATATTTAACAGATGTTACTGGTCACATACACATATTTAACAGATGTTACTGGTCACATACACATATTTAACAGATGTTACTGGTCACATACACATATTTAACAGATGTTATTGGTCACATACACATGGTTAGTAGATGTTATTGGTCACATACACATATTTAACAGATGTTACTGGTCACATACACATATTTAACAGATGTTATTGGTCACATACACATGGTTAGTAGATGTTATTGGTCACATACACATGGTTAACAGATGTTATTGGTCACATACACATGGTTAACAGATGTTATTGGTCACATACACATGGTTAGCAGATGTTATTGGTCACATACACATATTTAACAGATGTTATTGGTCACATACACATGGTTAACAGATGTTACTGGTCACATACACATATTTAACAGATGTTACTGGTCACATACACATATTTAACAGATGTTATTGGTCACATACACATGGTTAACAGATGTTATTGGTCACATACACATATTTAACAGATGTTATTGGTCACATACACATATTTAACAGATGTTATTGCGGGTGTAGAGAAATGCTTGTGTTTCTAGCTCCAACAGTCCAGTAATATCTAACAATTCACAACAATACACAGAAATATAAAACTGAATGTGTGATAATGTCCATTGGCTGCGGCCCATCTTGATAAATCCCTTTACAGTCACTGAGATATTCCATAATAAGTTTAGTCCTTGAGAAGTTGAGTGTGTACGTACGTGCCTGCCTGTGTGTGTGCGTGTCTGTGTGTGTGTGTGCGTGTGTGCATGCCTGTGTGTCAAACATAAAACGTCTTGATGAAAAACCCTCTTAGGAAAATATTTTTGTGATGACATTCTGTGACTTCAAATCGCCTGTCCTTTCTCTGTCATAAATATTCCATCAGTCCAGACACTGATAGACCTTGAGGCGCTCATCCCAATCGATTATAACCCTTTTCATATAAAAAAAATTATATAATTTATCTCTGTGCCAAAACATTACTAATCATCTCCAGGAGACAGAAAGGATGAACACACTAATTTGTGTCTCAGTTATAATTAAATTATAAGAAGATTGTTCCTAATAACTTTGAGGACAACTAAATATCCTCATTAAAACGAGCCATTGGTCAAAGACTACAAAATTTGAATTTCTTTAGTAAAAAGGCCCAATGGAGTATAATACTCTTTAACATATCTGTTTTATTGTCAGAGAGGGAAATTAGTTCTGGAAGACATCTCCCTATTTAGATGGTAACAGCTGCTCACCCCCCCCCCCCCCCCCCCCCCCCTAGTGTACGGTATAGAAGACATCTCCCTATTAGATGGTAACAGCTGATAGGAGACACACACTGACACACAGATACTCACAGACACACACTGACACACAGATACACACAGACACACACTGACACACAGACACACACTGACACACACTGACACACAGATACACACTGACAAACAGATACACACTGACACACAGACACATACTGACACACAGATACACACTGACACACACTGACACACAGATACACACTGACACACTGACACACACTGACACACAGACACACACTGACACACACATACACACTGACACACACTGACACACACTGACACACAGATAAACACTGACACACAGATACACACTGACACACACTGACACACACTGACACACAGATAAACACTGACACACAGATACACACTGACACACACAGATACACACTGACACACAGATACACACTGACACACAGATACACACTGACACACAGATACACACTGACACACACTGACACACACTGACACACAGATAAACACTGACACACAGATACACACTGACACACACTGACACACACTGACACACAGATAAACACTGACACACAGATACACACTGACACACAGATACACACTGACACACAGACACACACTGACACACAGATACACACTGACACACACTGACACACAGATACACACTGACACACACTGACACACACTGACACACAGATACACACTGACACACAGATAAACACTGACACACACTGACACACACTTACACACACTGACACACATATACACACATATACACACTGACACACTGACACACAGACACACAGACACACACTGACACACAGACACACACTGACACACACTGACACACAGATACACACTGACACACAGACACACACTGACACACACTGACACACAGACACACACTGACACACAGACACAAACTGACACACAGATACACACTGACACACACTGACACACAGATACACACTGACACACACTGACACACACTGACACACAGATAAACACTGACACACAGATACTCACAGACACACACTGACACACAGATACACACAGATACACACTGACACACAGACACACACTGACACACAGATACACACTGACACACAGATACACACTGACACACAGATACACACTGACACACAGATACACACTGACACACAGATACACACTGACACACAGACACACACTGACACACAGATACACACTGACACACAGATACACACTGGCACACAGACACACACTGACACACAGGTACACACTGACACACAGATACACACTGACACACAGATACACACTGACACACAGACACACACAGACACACAGACACACACAGACACACACTGACACACAGGTACACACTGACACACAGATACACACTGACACACAGATACACACTGACACACATATACACACATATACACACTGACACACATATACACACTGACACACAGACACACACTGACACACAGACACACACAGACACACAGATACACACTGACACACAGATAAACACTGACACACACTGACACACACTTACACACACTGACACACACTGACACACATATACAAACATATACACACTGACACACAGATACACACTGACACACAGACACACACTGACACACAGACACACACAGACACACAGATACACACTGACACACAGATAAACACTGACACACACTGACACACACTTACACACACTGACACACACTGACACACATATACAAACATATACACACTGACACACAGATACACACTGACACACAGACACACACTGACACACAGACACACACAGACACACAGACACACACTGACACACACTTACACACACTGACACACATATACACCCATAGACACACACAGACACACATAGACACACAGACTCACATAGACACACAGACTCACAGACACACAGACACACACAGACACACAGACACTGCACATCACAGGAGGTTGGTGGCACCTTAATTGGGGAGGATGGGCTTGTGTTAATGGCTGAAGTGGAACTAGTGGAATGGTATCAAATACATCAAACACATGGTTTCCAGGTGTTTAATGCCATTTAATTTGTTCCGTTTCGGCCATTATTGTGAGGCGTCCTCCCCTCACTAGGCTCCTGTGGTGCACACAAACACACACACAGACACAGACAGAGTGTTGGTCGTTACCCCTGCTGTCGCCTCTACGGGTGACTAATGTGCCCTATCCCTCTCGCCGCACTGAGACCTGGGCCCTGACAGTAAATCTTAGTAAGACTAAAATAATGGTGTTCCAAAAAATGTCCAGTCGCCAGGACCACAAATACAAATTCCATCTAGACACTGTTGCCATAGAGCACACACAAAAACTGTACATACCTTGGCCTAAACATCAGCGCCACAGGTAACTTCCACAAAGCTGGGAACGATCTAAGAGACAAGGCAAGAAGGGCATTCTATGCCACCAAAAGGAGCATAAAATTCAACATACCAATTAGGATCTGGCTAAAAATACTTGAATCAGTTATAGAACCCATTGCCCTTTATGGTTGTGAGGTCTGGGGTCCGCTCACCGACCAAGAATTCACAAAATGGCACTAACACCAAATTGAGACTGCATTTACAACGTTAAACACCAAATAATGCATGAGGAGCAGAATTAGGCCGATACCCGCTAATTATCAAAATTCAGAAAAGAGACGTTCAATTCCACAACCACCTAAAAGGAAGCAATTCCCTAACCTTCCATAACAAAGCCATCACCTACAGAGATAATTACTTGACACACTGGAAAGAATTTACAAAAAAACAGAGCAAACTAGTGTCACGAACCGGCTCAAAGCCCGTAACAAAAGGGAGACAACGTGGAGATAAGGAATAACAAAATATATTTATTAACTAAGGTAACCTAAATGCAATTAACAATGGTGTGTGTAATCAGTAATCAGTAGTGTAAGTGAGTATTTTGCATAAATGTGATAATGCGGTGTGTTGAAAGGTGCTAAAGCAAACAACCAAAAAGCCACAACAAAATCTATGACGGTGTCTGCATGGAGAGAGTCTCCCCCATGAATGGGGAAGTGGTGTATTTATCCTGGGACACACCGGGCCCAGGTGTCTCCCATGTAGCTGACGACCCTCCCAACTCCGCCCACCGGCATCCTAATAAGGAAACAAGAAAAAAGAGAGAATACGGCAGACAGAGTGGGAGGGTCGTCACACTAGAATACTCGTATACAGTGACAGAATACCTGACCACTGTGACTGACCCAAACTTAAGAAAGCTTTGAATATGTACAGAATCAGTGTCACGGCCGTTGGAAGGACGAGACCAAGGCACAGCATGGTATGCGTACATTCTTCTTTATTATAAGAATGAACACTGAACAAAACTAACCAAATAACAAAACGAACCGTGAAGCTATACAAATGAGTGCACATAGACAAGAACCCACGAACACAAAAGGGAAAATGGCTACCTAAATATGATCCCCAATCAGAGACAACGATAAACAGCTGCATCTGATTGGGAACCATATCAGGCCACCATAAACCTACACATCACCTAGACCTACATACCCTAGACTTACAAAAACCCTAGACAATACAAACCCCTAGACAATACAAAAACTAGCGTACCCACCCTCGTCACACCCTGACCTAACCAAAATATAAAGAAAACATAGATATCTAAGGTCAGAGCGTGACAGTACCCCCACCCCAAAAGCGGACTCCCGGCCGCAAACCTGAACCTTTAGGGGAGGGTCCGGGTTGGCATCTACCCTCGGTGGTGGCTCCGGTTCTGGACGCAGCCCCCCCTCCTTACGCTGATCCCTCCGCCTTTGTAGAACCGGACCGTGGATCATCGCTGGAGGCTCTGGACTGCGGATCATCGCCGGAGGCTCCGGACTGGGAACCGTCGCTGGAAATTCCGGACTGTGGCCCGCCGTTGGAGGTTCCGGACTGTGGCCCGTCGTTGGAGGTTCCGGACTGTGGCCTGTCGTTGGAGGTTTCGGACTGTGGCCCATCATAGGAGGTTTCGAACTGTGGCCCGTCATAGGAGGTTCCGAACTGTGGCCCGTCATAGGAGGTTCCGGACTGTGGCCCGTCGTTGGAGGTTCCGGACTGTGGCCCGTCGTTGGAGGTTCCGGACTGTGGCCTGTCGTTGGAGGTTCCGGACTGTGAAACGTTGTTGGAGGTTCCGGACTGTGAAACGTCGCCGGAAGCTCTAGACTGGGTACTGTCGCCTGAAGCTCTGGACTGGGTACTGTCGCCGGAAGCTCTGGACTGGGTACTGTCGCCGGAAGCTCTGGTCTGTGGAAGCGCAATGGAAGCCTGATGCGTTGTGCTGGAACTGGTGGTACCGGGCTGAGGAAACGCACCTCAGGGCGAGTGCGGGGAAGAGGCACAGGGCGTACTGGACTGTGGAAGCGCACTGGAGGCCTGATGCGTGGTGCCGGAACTGGTTGTACCGAGCTGGGGACACGCACCTCAGGGCGAGTCCGGAGAGGAGGCACAGGACGTACTGGACTGTGGAGGCGCACTGGAGATCTAGAGCGTATAGCTGGCACAATGCGGCCGGGCTGGATGCTCACTTGAGCCCGGCAAGTGCGAAGAGTTGGAATAGAGCGCACTATGAATGTGAACTGGAGACACCGTGCGCATCACTGCGTAACACTGCGTCCCCAGTAACACGGCGTCACACGCTCCCCAGCACCCCCGCTCTGCAGCGCTCTCCATGCTAGCACCTCTCTCCGGAATCTTGCGTCGAACTCCTCATCCGACTCCCTGACTGGCTCTATGTGCCCCCCCAAAAAAACTTCTTGGGGTTTCTGTGGCCTACCTCGTTGGTATTTCTCCTCGTAATATCGCCGTTATGCTTTTGCTGCATCTATTTCCTCCCTCGGAAGGCGATACTCCCCAGCCTGCGTCCAGGGTCCTGCTCCGTCCAAAATCTCCTTCCAGGTCCATTCCTCCTTAACACGCTGCTTGGTCCTTTTATGGTGGGTTCTTCTGTCACGGCTGTTGGAAGGAGGAGACCAAGGGTATGCGTGGTATGCGTACATTCTTCTTTATTAAAAGAATGAACACTGAACAAAACTAACAAAATAACAAAACTAACCGTGACGCTATACAAATGAGTGCTGACAGGATACTATATATAGACAAGAACCCACGAACACAAAAGGGAAAATGGCTACCTAAATATGATCCCCAATCAGAGACAACGATAAACAGCTGCCTCTGATTGGGAACCATATCAGGCCACCATAAACCTACACATCACCTAGACCTACATACCATAGACTTACAAAAACCCTAGACAATACAAAACTCCTAGACAATACAACAATTTGCGTACCCACCCTCGTCACACCCTGACCTAACCAAAATATAAAGAAAATATAGATATCTAAGGTCAGAGCGTGACAGTCAGTGAGCATAGCCTTGCTATTGAGAAAGGCAGCTGTGCTTATGGGCTATGTGCACACTGCCCATAAAATGAGGTGGAAACAGCTGCACTTCCTAACCTGCTGATCATGTTAGAGACACATATTTCCCTCAGATTACACAGATCCACAAAGATTTGAAAACATAGAAAGAGAGAGAGAAGAAAAGAAGAAGAGAGAAACAGGCCATACTCTTACCAGGACATGGTAACATGGTTATAGTGGGATGACAGACCTAACCAGGACATGGTAACATGGTTATAGTGGGGTGACAGTCCATACCAGGACATGGTAACATGGTTATAGTGGGATGACAGACCATACCAGGAGATGGTAACATGTTTATAGTGGGGTGACAGACCATACCAGGACATGGTAACATGGTTATAGTGGGATGACAGACCTAACCAGGACATGGTAACATGGTTATAGTGGGGTGACAGTCCATACCAGGACATGGTAACATGGTTATAGTGGGATGACAGACCATACCAGGACATGGTAACATGGTTATAGTGGGATGACAGACCTAACCAGGACATGGTAACATGGTTATAGTGGGGTGACAGTCCATACCAGGACATGGTAACATGGTTATAGTGGGATGACAGACCATACCAGGACATGGTAACATGGTTATAGTGGGATGACAGACCACACCAGGACATGGTAACATGGTTATAGTGGGGTGACAGACCATACCAGGACATGGTAACATGGTTATAGTGGGATGACAGATGATACCAGGACATGGTAACATGGTTATAGTGGGATGACTTGAATTTGCAGACGTGTTGCTGTGCGTTTTGTTGCTGTGCGTTTTGTTGCCAACTTTACTTTGCTAGCTTTGCTTTGCTAGCTGACAACTTTACGTTTTTTTTTTCTTTTTAATTACCGTTTATATTTTTAGTTTTTCCATCACAACTTTTTTCCCTCATTAAACTTTTTCACTCCGGACGCTTTATCAGGACATGGTTCGTCAGCACCTTCAACAGCCGAAGCTAAGTAGTAACATTAACATGATGTCTTCTAATTGCATTCGCTGTACTCATAATATACAGGAGAATGATCGCCTTACGGCGAGGATAGCTGTGCTGCAAGCCCAGCTTCAGACGCAATCGTTAGGCAAGGGTAATTTCAGTGTAGGAAAGGGTGAAACAGCGTCTGTGCCACCAGTAAGTACAGATAGTAACGTTAGTATAAATCCCCCCGCACTGTCCCCGCAGCCGGACAATTTTCTCATGGCTTCTGGAGGGAAATGCTGTAGGAATGCTCAACCGGTGTCGCTCATTCATCCGACAGAAACTTTCCACCGGTTTTCCCCATTGAGTAGCGAGTCGGAGTCTGAGGCCGAGTCTTCTCTTGTCTCTACTCCTCCCGTTACGGGGTCTGAGACGCCGAAGGCTCCCACCATTAGCTCTGACAAATTGAAAACCCTAGTCATTGGCGACTCCATTACCCGCAGTATTAGACTTAAAACGAATCACCCAGCGATCATACACTGTTTACCAGGGGGCAGGGCTACCGACGTTAAGGCTAATCTGAAGATGGTGCTGGCTAAAGCTAAAACTGGTGAGTGTAGAGCGTATAGAGATATTGTTATCCACGTCGGCACCAACGATGTTAGGATGAAACAGTCAGAGGTCACCAAGCACAACATAGCTTCAGCCTGTAAATCAGCTAGAAAGATGTGTCGGCATCGAGTAATTGTCTCTGGCCCCCTTCCAGTTAGGGGGAGTGATGAGCTCTACAGCAGAGTCTCACAACTCAATCGCTGGTTGAAAACTGTTTTCTGCCCCTCCCAAAAGATAGAATTTGTAGATAATTGGCCCTCTTTCTGGGACTCACCCACAAACAGGACCAAGCCTGACCTGCTGAGGAGTGACGGACTCCATCCTAGCTGGAGGGGTGCTCTCATCTTATCTACTAACATAGATAGGGCTCTAACTCCTCTAGCTCCACAATGAAATAGGGTGCAGGCCAGGCAGCAGGCTGTTAGCCAACCTGCCAGCTTAGTGGAGTCTGCCAATAGCACAGTCAGTGTAGTCAGCTCAGCCATCCCCATTGAGACTGTGTCTGTGCCTCGACCTAGGTTGGGCAAAACTAAACATGGCGGTGTTCGCCTTAGCAATCTCACTAGGATAAAGACCTCCTCCATTCCTGCCATTATTGAAAGAGATCGTGATACCTCACATCTCAAAATCGGGTTACTTAATGTTAGATCCCTCACTTCAAAGGCAGTTATAGTCAATGAACTAATCACTGATCATAATCTTGATGTGATTGGCCTGACTGAAACATGGCTTAAGCCTGATGAATTTGCTGTGTTAAATGAGGCCTCACCTCCTGGTTACAATAGTGACCATATCCCCCGTGCATCCCGCAAAGGCGGAGGTGTTGCTAACATTTACGATAGCAAATTTCAATTTACAAAAAAAAAAATGCCATTTTCGTCTTTTGAGCTTCTAGTCATGAAATCTATGCAGCCTACTCAATCACTTTTTATAGCTACTGTTTATAGGCCTCCTGGGCCATATACAGCGTTCCTCTCTGAGTTCCCTGAATTCCTATCAGACCTTGTAGTCATAGCAGATTATATTCTAATTTTTGGTAATTTTAATATTCATATGGAGAAGTCCACAGACCCACTCCAAAGTCTTTCGGAGCCATCATCGACTCAGTGGGTTTTGTCCAACATGTCTCTGGACCTACTCACTGCCACAGTCATACTCTGGACCTAGTTTTGTCCCATGGAATAAATGTTGTAGATCTTAATGTTTTTCCTCATAATCCTGGACTGTCGGACCACCATTTTATTACGTTTGCAATCGCAACAAATAATCTGCTCAGACCCCAACCAAGGAGCATCAAAAGTCGTGCTATAAATTCTCAGACAACACAAAAATTAATTGACGCCCTTCCAGACTCCTTCTGCCTACCCAAGGACGTCAGAGGACAAAAATCAGTTAACCACCTAACTGAGGAACTCAATTTAACCTTGCGCAATACCCTAGATGCAGTTGCACCCCTAAAAACGAAAAACATTTGTCATAAGAAACTAGCTCCCTGGTATACAGAAAATACCCGAGCTTTGAAGCAAGCTTCCAGAAAATTGGAACGGAAATGGCGCCACACCAAACTGGAAGTCTTCCGACTAGCTTGGAAAGACAGTACCGTGCAGTACCGAAGAGCCCTCACTGCTGCTCGATCATCCTACTTTTCCAACTTAATTGAGGAAAATAAGAACAATCCAAAATTTCTTTTTGATACTGTTGCAAAGCTAACTAAAAAGCAGCATTCCCCAAGAGAGGATGGCTTTCACTTCAGCAGTAATAAATTCATGAACTTCTTTGAGGAAAAAATCATGACCATTAGAAAGCAAATTACGGACTCCTCTTTAAATCTGCATATTCCTCCAGCTGTCCTGGATCTGCACAGCTCTGCCAGGGCCTGGGATCGGGAGAGACACTTAAGTGTTTTAGTACTATATCTCTTGACACAATGATGAAAATAATCATGGCCTCTAAACCTTCAAGCTGCATACTGGATCCTATTCCTACTAAACTACTGAAAGAGCTGCTTCCTGTGCTTGGCCCTCCTATGTTGAACATAATAAACGGCTCTCTATCCACCGGATGTGTACCAAACTCACTAAAAGTGGCAGTAATAAAGCCTCTCTTGAAAAAGCCAAACCTTGACCCGGAAAATATAAAAAACTATCGGCCTATATCGAATCTTCCATTCCTCTCAAACATTTTAGAAAAAGCTGTTGCGCAGCAACTCACTGCCTTCCTGAAGACAAACAATGTATACGAAATGCTTCAGTCTGGTTTTAGACCCCATCATAGCACTGAGACTGCACTTGTGAAGGTGGTAAATGACCTTTTAATGGCGTCAGACCGAGGCTCTGCATCTGTCCTCGTGCTACTAGACCTTAGTGCTGCCTTTGACACCATCGATCACCACATTCTTTTGGAGAGACTGGAAACCCAAATTGGTCTACACGGACAAGTTCTGGCCTGGTTTAGATCTTACCTGTCGGAAAGATATCAGTTTGTCTCTGTGAATGGTTTGTCCTCTGACAAATCAACTGTACATTTCGGTGTTCCACAAGGTTCCGTTTTAGGACCACTATTGTTTTCACTATATATTTTACCTCTTGGGGATGTTATTCGAAAACATAATGTTAACTTTCACTGCTATGCGGATGACACACAGCTGTACATTTCAATGAAACATGGTGAAGCCCCAAAATTGCCCTCGCTAGAAGCCTGTGTTTCAGACATAAGGAAGTGGATGGCTGCAAACTTTCTACTTTTAAACTCGGACAAAACAGAGATGCTTGTTCTAGGTCCCAAGAAACAAAGAGATCTTCTGTTAAATCTGACAATTAATCTTGATGGTTGTAAAGTCGTCTCAAATAAAACTGTGAAGGACCTCGGCGTTACTCTTGACCCTGATCTCTCTTTTGACGAACATATCAAGACTGTTTCAAGGACAGCTTTTTTCCATCTACGTAACATTGCAAAAATCAGAAATTTTCTGTCCAAAAATGATGCAGAAAAATTAATCCATGCATTTGTTACTTCTAGGTTAGACTACTGCAATGCTCTACTTTCCGGCTACCCGGATAAAGCACTAAATAAACTTCAGTTAGTGCTAAATACGGCTGCTAGAATCCTGACTAGAACCAAGAAATTTGATCATATTACTCCAGTGCTAGCTTCCCTACACTGGCTTCCTGTTAAGGCAAGGGCTGATTTCAAGGTTTTACTGTTAACCTATAAAGCGTTACATGGGCTTGCTCCTACCTATCTTTCCGAGTTGGTCCTGCCGTACATACCTATACGTACGCTACGGTCACAAGACGCAGGCCTCCTAATTGTCCCTAGAATTTCTAAGCAAACAGCGGGAGGCAGGGCTTTCTCCTATAGATCTCCATTTTTATGGAACGGTCTGCCTACCCATGTGAGAGACGCAGACTCGGTCTCAACCTTTAATAACTTCTTGGAACTATAGGGGGTGCTGTTCCGCATTAGCATATTTTGGTCTCCAAATTAAACTGCCTCGTGCTAAATTCTTGATCGTACAATATGCATATTATTGTTATTATTGGATAGAAAACACTTTCTAGTTTCTATAGCCGTTGGAATTTTGTCTCTGAGTGGTACAGAACTATATCTACAGCACTTTTCATGACAGGGGTCAGATTTCAGAAATTTTTACCCCTGATCTGGAGTCTGTTTTTAAGGTGACAGTGAATGCTATGAAGAAACCGACACTGCCTACGTCTTCCTCTGGGTGTCTGTACGTCATCACGTTTTGAATGGAGTCGATTGCACAATCACAGCCACTATAAAAGAACAAAACGTGGAGGTACCTCCCTTTCTCGTCGCGCGCCTGAAGCGTGAAGGACATCGGACTTGCCTCATTCCAAATCGTTGTTTAGCCAGCAATATTTCTCTGGTCATGTTTTTACTCGTTATAGTTGTTAAAAACATCATAATGTAGTTAATTTGAACCGTTTTATAGCAATTTATATCCGTTTAGTGCGATTCTGAGGAATTTCTTTGTCGTGCACTTTCTAGCTTTGGGAACGTTTCGGGGTCTCGGTCGTTGTTAGTGGACATTTCGAAGGACAGAGGACATCTATCGACCAAAAGAAGATTACAACATAGAAAGGATACATTGCCCAAGAATCTGATGGAAGAACAGCTCAAAGTAAGCAATATTTAATATGATAAATCGTTGTTCTGTCGAAATATTTTAAGCGCATATTTCGCCATTTTGTTTGTTATCGCGTCACTTGGCGAACCCTGTATTGAAAAGTAAGGATAATTTTAAAAATGTAAGTCAGCGGTTGCATTAAGAACTAATTTGTCTTTCGATTCCTGTCAACCCTGTATTTTTTAGTCAAGTATATGATTAGCTTTCGATTAAACTAGATCACTCTGAAAGCTGACGTCCCTCATTTTGATGCTTGAGTTGCTACTATTTTCATTGTATAACCACGGTTTTGTATGGCTAAATATGCACATTTTCGAACAAACTGTATATGTATGTTGTAAAATGATGTTACAGGAGTGTCATCGGAAGAATTCTGAGAAGGTTAGTGAAAAAATTAATATATTTTGGCGGTGATTAAGTTATAGCGCTCTTTGGCTGGAATCGATGCTCTGGTAACGTTTTCACATGTGGTATGCTAACTTATCGATTTATTGTGTTTTCGCTGTAAAACGCTTAGAAAATCTGAAATATTGTCTGGAATCACAAGATCTGGGTCTTTCCATTGCTATGCTTTGTCTATTCTTATGAAATGTTTTATTAAGAGTAAATTGGTCATACACGTTGCTCTCTATAGTAATTCTAGTCGTCTTGTGATGGTCGGTGCAATTGTAAACTGTGATTTCTACCTGAAATATGCACTTTTTTCTAACAAAACCTATCCTATACCATAAATATGTTATCAGACTGTCATCTGAAGAGGTTTTTTCTTGGTTAGTGGCTATCAATATCTTAGTTTAGCCGAATTGGTGATAGCACCTGAAGTAGTAAGAAACTGATGGAGTTAGAAAAGTGGTGTATTTTGCTAACGTGTTTAGCTAATAGATTTACATATTTTGTCTTCCCTGTAAAACATTTTAAAAATCTGAAATGGTGGCTTTATTCACAAGATCTGTATCTTTCATCTGGTGTCTTGGACTTGTGATTTAATGATATTTAGATGCTACTATCTACTTGTGAAGCTATGCTAGCTATGCTAATCAGTGTGTGGGGGGGTGGGGGGTGATCCCGGACCCGGGGTAGAGGCTCGTTAGAGGTTAAGTCTTTACTGAAGACTTATCTCTTCAGTAGGTCATATGATTGAGTGTAGTCTGGCCCAGGAGTGTGAAGGTGAACGGAAAGGCTCTGGAGCAACGAACCGCCCTTGCTGTCTCTGCCTGGCCGGTTCCCCTCTCTCCACTGGGATTCTCTGCCTCTAACCCTATTACAGGGGCTGAGTCACTGGCTTACTGGTGATCTTTCATGCCGTCCCTGGGAGGGGTGCGTCACTTGAGTGGGTTGAGTTACTGACGTGATCTTCCTGTCTGGGTTGGCGCCCCCCCCTTGGTTTGTGCTGTGGTGGAGATCTTTGTGGGCTATACTCGGCCTTGTCTCAGGATTGTAAGTTGGTGGTTGAAGATATCCCTCTAGTGGTGTGGGGGCTGTGCTTTGGCAAAGTGGGTGGGGTTAAATCCTTCCTGTTTGGTCCTGTCCGGGGGTTTCTTCTGATGGGGCCACAGTGTCTCCTGACCCCTCCTGTCTCAGCCTCCAGTATTTATGCTGCAGTAGTTTATGTGTCGGGGGGCTAGGGTCAGTTGGTTATACCTGGAGTACTTCTCCTATCTTATCCAGTGTCCTGTGTGAATTTAAGTATGCTCTCTCTAATTCTCTCGTTCTCTCTTTCTTTCTCTCTCTCGGAGAACCTGAGCCCTAGGACCATACGTCACGGCAAACCGGGCATGATGACTCCTTGCTGTCCCCAGTCCGCCTGGCCTTGCTGCTATTCCAGTTTCAACTGTTCTGCCTGCGGTTATGGAACCCCTACCTGTCCCAGACCTGCTGTTTTCAACTCTTAATGATCGGCTATGAAAAGCCAACTGACATTTATTCCTGATTATTATTTGACCATGCTTGTCATTTATGAACATTTTGAAAATCTTGGCTCTCTCTAATTCTCTCCTTCTCTCTTTCTTTCTCTCTCTCGGAGGACCTGAGCCCTAGGACCATACGTCAGGACTACCGGGCATGATGACTCCTTGCTGTCCCCAGTCCACCTGGCCTTGCTGCTATTCCAGTTTCAACTGTTCTGCCTGCGGTTATGGAAACGCCACCTGTCCCAGACCTGCTATTTTCAACTCTTAATGATCGGCTATGAAAAGCCAACTGAAAATTATTCATGATTATTATTTGACCATGCTTGTCACTTATGAACATTTTGAACATCTTGGCATAGTTCTGTTATAATCTCCACCCGGCACAGCCAGAAGAGGACTGGCCACCCCTCATAGCCTGGTTCCTCTCTAGGTTTCTTCCTAGGTTTTGGCCTTTCTAGGGAGTTTTTCCTAGCCACCGTGCTTCTACACCTGCATTGCTTGCTGTTTGGGGTTTTAGGCTGGGTTTCTGTACAGCACTTCGAGATATTAGCTGATGTACGAAGGGCTATATAAAACAAACTTGATTTGATGACAGACCATATCAGGAGATGGTAACATGGTTATAGTAGGGTAACAGACCATACCAGGACATGGTAACGTGGTTATAGTGGGATGACAGACCATACCAGGACATGGTAACATGGTTATAGTGGGGTGACAGACCATACCAGGACATGGTAACATGGTTATTGTGGGGTGACAGACCATACCAGGACATGGTAACATGGTTATAGTGGGATGACAGACCATACCAGGACATGGTAACATGGTTATAGTGGGATGACAGACCATACCAGTACATGGTAACATGGTTATAGTGGGGTGACAGACCATACCAGGACATGGTAACATGGTTATAGTGGGATGACAGAACATACCAGGACATGGTAACATAGTTATAGTGGGGTGACAGACCATACCAGGACATGGTAACATGGTTATAGTGGGGTGACAGACCATACCAGGACATGGTAACATGGTTATAGTGGGGTGACAGACCATACCAGGACATGGTAACATGGTTATAGTGGGGTGACAGACCATACCAGGACATGGTAACATGGTTATAGTGGGATGACAGACCATACCAGTACATGGTAACATGGTTATAGTGGGGTGACAGACCATACCAGGACATGGTAACATGGTTATAGTGGGGTGACAGACCGTACCAGGACATGGTAACATGGTTATAGTGGGATGACAGACCATACCAGGACATGGTAACATGGTTATAGTGGGGTGACAGACCATACCAGGAGATGGTAACATGGTTATAGTGGGGTGACAGACCATACCAAGACATGGTAACATGGTTATTATGGGGTGACAGACCATACCAGGACATGGTAACATGGTTATAGTGGGATGACAGACCATACCAGGAGATGGTAGCATGGTTATAGTGGGATGACAGACAATACCAGGACATGGTAACATGGTTATAGTGGGGTGACAGACCATGCCAGGACATGGTAACATGGTTATAGTGGGATGACAGCCAATACCAGGACATGGTAACATGGTTATAGTGGGGTGACAGACCATCCCAGGTCATGGTAACATGGTTATAGTTGGACGACAGACCATACCAGGACATGGTAACATGGTTATAGTTGGATGACAGACCTAACCAGGACATGGTAACATGGTTATAGTGGGGTGACAGACCATACCAGGACATGGTAACATGGTTATAGTGGGGTGACAGACCATACCAGGAGATGGTAACATGGTTATAGTGGGGTGACGGACCATACCAGGACATGGTAACATGGTTATATTTGGATGACAGACCATACCATACCAGGACATGGTAACATGGTTATAGTGGGGTGACAGACCATACCAGGACATGGTAACATGGTTATAGTGGGGTGACAGACCATACCAGGACATGGTAACATGGTTATAGTGGGGTGACAGACCATACCAGGACATGGTAACATGGTTATAGTGGGGTGACAGACCATACCAGGACATGGTAGCATGGTTATAGTGGGATGACAGATGATACCAGGACATGGTAACATGGTTATAGTGGGGTGACAGACCATACCAGGACATGGTAACATGGTTATAGTGGGATGACAGACCATACCAGGACATGGTAACATGGTTATAGTGGGATGACAGACCATACCAGGACATGGTAACATGGTTATAGTGGGATGACAGACCATACCAGGACATGGTAACATGGTTATAGTAGGATGACAGATGATACCAGGACATGGTAACATGGTTATAGTGGGGTGACAGACCATACCAAGAGATGGTAACATGGTTATAGTGGGATGACAGACCATACCAGGACATGGTAACATGGTTATAGTGGGATGACAGACCATACCAGGACATGGTAACATGGTTATAGTGGGATGACAGATGATACCAGGACATGGTACATTTACATTTACATTTAAGTCATTTAGCAGACGCTCTTATCCAGAGCGACTTACAAATTGGTGCATTCACCTTATGATATCCAGTGGAACAACCACTTTACATTAGTGCATCTAACTCTTTTAAGGGGGGGGGGGGGGGGGGGGGTAGAAGGATTACTTTATCCTATCCTAGGTATTCCTTAAAGAGGTGGGGTTTCAGGTGTCTCCGGAAGGTGGTGATTGACTCCGCTGACCTGGCGTCGTGAGGGAGTTTGTTCCACCATTGGGGTGCCAGAGCAGCGAACAGTTTTGACTGGGCTGAGCGGGAACTGTACTTCCTCAGAGGTAGGGAGGCGAGCAGGCCAGAGGTGGATGAACACAGTGCCCTTGTTTGGGTGTAGGGCCTGATCAGAGCCTGAAGGTACGGAGGTGCCGTTCCCCTCACAGCTCCGTAGGCAAGCACCATGGTCTTGTAGCGGATGCGAGCTTCAACTGGAAGCCAGTGGAGAGAGCGGAGGAGCGGGGTGACGTGAGAGAACTTGGGAAGGTTGAACACCAGACGGGCTGCGGCGTTCTGGATGAGTTGTAGGGGTTTAATGGCACAGGCAGGGAGCCCAGCCAACAGCGAGTTGCAGTAATCCAGACGGGAGATGACAAGTGCCTGGATTAGGACCTGCGCCGCTTCCTGTGTGAGGCAGGGTCGTACTCTGCGAATGTTGTAGAGCATGAACCTACAGGAACGGGTCACAGCCTTGATGTTAGTTGAGAACAACAGGGTGTTGTCCTGGATCACGCCAAGGTTCTTAGCACTCTGGGAGGAGGACACAATGGAGTTGTCAACCGTGATGGCGAGATCATGGAACGGGCAGTCCTTCCCCGGGAGGAAGAGCAGCTCCGTCTTGCCGAGGTTCAGCTTGAGGTGGTGATCCGTCATCCACACTGATATGTCTGCCAGACATGCAGAGATGCGATTCGCCACCTGGTTATCAGAGGGGGGAAAGGAGAAGATTAATTGTGTGTCGTCTGCATAGCAATGATAGGAGAGACCATGTGAGGATATGACAGAGCCAAGTGACTTGGTGT
This sequence comes from Salvelinus namaycush, assembly GCF_016432855.1. Classification (NCBI taxonomy): domain Eukaryota; kingdom Metazoa; phylum Chordata; class Actinopteri; order Salmoniformes; family Salmonidae; genus Salvelinus; species Salvelinus namaycush. Next base: position 113,883 of record NW_024061376.1, on the reverse strand, counting down.
ATAGCGAGAATAGGAGAGGGCCTAGAACAGAGCCCTGGGGGACACCAGTGGTGAGAGCACGTGGTGCGGAGATTCTCGCCACGCCACCTGGTAGGAGCGACCTGTCAGGTAGGACGCAATCCAAGCGTGGGCCGCGCCGGAGATGCCCAACTCGGAGAGGGTGGAGAGGAGGATCTGATGGTTCACAGTATCAAAGGCAGCCGATAGGTCTAGAAGGATGAGAGCAGAGGAGAGAGAGTTAGCTTTAGCAGTGCGGAGCGCCTCCGTGACACAGAGAAGAGCAGTCTCAGTTGAATGACTAGTCTTGAAACCTGACTGATTTGGATCAAGAAGGTCATTCTGAGAGATATAGCAGGAGAGCTGGCCAAGGACGGCACGTTCAAGAGTTTTGGAGAGAAAAGAAAGAAGGGATACTGGTCTGTAGTTGTTGACATCGGAGGGATCGAGTGTAGGTTTTTTCAGAAGGGGTGCAACTCTCGCTCTCTTGAAGACGGAAGGGACGTAGCCAGCGGTCAAGGATGAGTTGATGAGCGAGGTGAGGTAAGGGAGAAGGTCTCCGGAAATGGTCTGGAGAAGAGAGGAGGGGATAGGGTCAAGCGGGCAGGTTGTTGGGCGGCCGGCCGTCACAAGACGCGAGATTTCATCTGGAGAGAGAGGGGAGAAAGAGGTCAAAGCACAGGGTAGGGCAGTGTGAGCAGAACCAGCGGTGTCGTTTGACTTAGCAAACGAGGATCGGATGTCGTCGACCTTCTTTTCAAAATGGTTGACGAAGTCATCCGCAGAGAGGGAGGAGGGGGGGGGGGGGAGGAGGATTCAGGAGGGAGGAGAAGGTGGCAAAGAGCTTCCTAGGGTTAGAGGCAGATGCTTGGAATTTAGAGTGGTAGAAAGTGGCTTTAGCAGCAGAGACAGAAGAGGAGAATGTAGAGAGGAGGGAGTGAAAGGATGCCAGGTCCGCAGGGAGGCGAGTTTTCCTCCATTTCCGCTCGGCTGCCCGGAGCCCGGTTCTGTGAGCTCGCAATGAGTCGTCGAGCCACGGAGCAGGAGGGGAGGACCGAGCCGGCCTGGAGGATAGGGGACATAGAGAGTCAAAGGATGCAGAAAGGGAGGAGAGGAGGGTTGAGGAGGCAGAATCAGGAGATAGGTTGGAGAAGGTTTGAGCAGAGGGAAGAGATGATAGGATGGAAGAGGAGAGAGTAGCGGGGGAGAGAGAGCGAAGGTTGGGACGGCGCGATACCATCCGAGTGGGGGCAGTGTGGGAAGTGTTGGATGAGAGCGAGAGGGAGAAGGATACAAGGTAGTGGTCGGAGACTTGGAGGGGAGTTGCAGTGAGATTAGTGGAAGAACAGCATCTAGTAAAGATGAGGTCAAGCGTATTGCCTGCCTTGTGAGTAGGGGGGAAAGGTGAGAGGGTGAGGTCAAAAGAGGAGAGGAGTGGAAAGAAGGAGGCAGAGAGGAATGAGTCAAAGGTAGACGTGGGGAGGTTAAAGTCACCCAGAACTGTGAGAGGTGAGCCATCCTCAGGAAAGGAACTTATCAAGGCGTCAAGCTCATTGATGAACTCTCCAAGGGAACCTGGAGGACGATAAATGATAAGGATGTTAAGCTTGAAAGGGCTGGTAACTGTGACAGCATGGAATTCAAAGGAGGCGATAGACAGATGGGTCAGGGGAGAAAGAGAGAATGTCCACTTGGGAGAGATGAGGATCCCAGTGCCACCACCCCGCTGACCAGAAGCTCTCGGGGTGTGCGAGAACACGTGGGCAGACGAGGAGAGAGCAGTAGGAGTAGCAGTGTTATCTGTGGTAATCCATGTTTCCGTCAGTGCCAAGAAGTCGAGGGACTGGAGGGAAGCATAGGCTGAGATGAACTCTGCCTTGTTGGCCGCAGATCGGCAGTTCCAGAGGCTGCCGGAGACCTGGAACTCCACGTGGGTCGTGCGCGCTGGGACCACCAGGTTAGAGTGGCAGCGGCCACGCGGTGTGAAGCGTTTGTATGGTCTGTGCAGAGAGGAGAGAAGAGGGATAGACAGACACATAGTTGACAGGCTACAGAAGAGGCTACGCTAATGCAAAGGAGATTGGAATGACAAGTGGACTACACGTCTCGAATGTTCAGAAAGTTAAGCTTACGTTTCAAAAAATCTTATTGACTAAAATGATAGTTGGCTAGCTGGCTAGCTAGCAGTGTTGCTAGCAGTGTTGACTAGGTAGGAGAACGGCGGCGCTAGCTAACGGCGGCGCTAGCTAACCTCGATAATTACTCGATAATTACTCTAAACTACACAATTATCTTAGATACAAAGACAGCAAAGACAACTATGTAGCTAGCTAACACTACACTAATCAAGTCGTTCCGTTGTAATGTAATAGTTCCTACAGTGCTGCTATTCGGTAGAAGTTAGCTAGCTGGCTAGCTAGCAGCTAGCAGTGTTGACTACGTTAGAAGGATGAAAATAGCTGGCTAGCTAACCTCGATAATTACTCTAAACTACACAATTATCTTTGATACAAAGACGGCTATGTAGCTAGCTAAGAAAAATTGAAAAGCTAAGAAAAATTATAACACATTCAAATGCCACAAAAGCTAATGCAAAAAAAACAAATGCAACAGCATGCAATGAAAGGTTAGTTGAGATCAGTTGACATCAGTTCAGTAACATGGTAACATGGTTATAGTGGGGTGACAGACCATACCAGGACATGGTAACATGGTTATGGTGGGGTGACAGACCATACCAGGACATGGTAACATGGTTATAATGGGGTGACAGACCATACCAGGAGATGGTAACATGGTTATAGTGGGATGACAGATGATACCAGGACATGTTACATGGTTATAGTGGGATGGCAAACCATACCAGGACATGGTAACATGGTTATAGTGGGGTGACAGACCATACCAGGACATGGTAACATGGTTATAGTGGGGTGACAGTCCATACCAGGACATGGTAACATGGTTATAGTGGGGTGACAGTCCATACCAGGACATGGTAACATGGTTATAGTGGGATGACAGACCATACCAGGACATGGTAACATGGTTATAGTGGGATGACAGACCATACCAGGACATGGTAACATGGTTATAGTGGGATGACAGACCATACCAGGACATGGTAACATGGTAAGAGCAGAATACTGTAAAACAATCTACCAGGGAATTAGATTCAAATGCAGTTTGAGGTTCTATCTTTTCTAAATGAAAACACACACACACACACACACACACACACACACACACACACACACACACACACAGACACACAGACACACACACACACACACACACACACACACACACACACACACACACACACACACACACACACACACACACACACACACACACACACACACACGGCCAGACAAAGGCCTCACCCTCTGGTACTTTAGATAACATTCTGAACACTCTCAATACTGACCATTAACCAACAGATAAATATGATGAACCAGCGTGTGTGTCTGTGTATCTTCTTAATGGTGACTGGCTGTTTCCATCTCTAATACAGAGGAGGTGATCTCTCTCAGCTCACCACCATGTGGGTTATCGGTTTACAATGATATCTCTCTGTGTGTGTGTGTGTGTGTGTGTGTGTGTGTGTGTGTGTGTGTGTGTGTGTGTGTGTGTGTGTGTGTGTGTGTGTGTGTGTGTGTGTGTGTGTGTGTGTGTGTGTGTGTGTGTGTGTGTGTGTGTGTGTGTGTGTGTGTGTGTGTGTTAGGGCTATAGACTGGAGACCAATGAGGATAAGGAGAGGGAGGAAACAGAGGAGAGAAAGAGAGAGGGAACAGAGGAGAGAGAAAGAGAGGGAACAGAGGAGAGAGAGAGGGAAGGAACAGAGGAGAGAGAGAAGAGGAGAGAGAGAGAGGGAACAGAGGAGAGGGAGATGGTGCAGAGGAGAGAGAGAGGGGGAACAGAGTAAAGAGAGATGGTGCAGAGGAGAGAGAGAGTGAACAGAGGAGAGAGAGAGGGAACAGAGGAGAGAGAGAAAGGGAACAGAGGAGAGAGAGAGGGGAAACGTAGGAGAGAGAGAGGGAACAGAGGAGAGAGAGACGGTGCAGAGGAAAAGAGAGAGAGGGAACAGTGGAGAGAGAGAGGGAACAGAGGAGAGAGAGAGAGGGAACAGAGGAGAGAGAGAGGGAACAGAGGAGAGAGAGGGAACAGAGGCGAGAGAGAGGGAACAGAGGAGAGAGAGAGGGAACAGAGGAGAGAGAGACGGTGCAGAGGAAAAGAGAGAGAGGGAACAGTGGAGAGAGAGACGGTGCAGAGGAGAGAGAGAGGGAACAGAGGAGAGAGAGACGGTGCAGAGGAGAGAGAGACGGTGCAGAGGAGAGAGAGAGGGAACAGAGGAGAGAGAGAGGGAACAGAGGAGAGAGAGAGGGAACAGAGGAGAGAGAGAGAGAGAGAGAGGGAGCAGAGGAGAGAGAGAGGGAACAGAGGAGAGAGAGAGAAGGAACAGAGGAGAGAGAGAGGGAACAGAGGAGAGAGAGAGGGAACAGAGGAGAGAGCGAGAGGGAACAGAGGAGAGAGAGAGAGGGAGCAGAGGAGAGAGGGAGCAGAGGAGAGAGGGAACATAGGAGAGAGGGAACAGAGGAGAGAGGGAACAGAGGAGAGAGGGAACAGAGGAGAGAGAGAGGGAACAGAGGAGAGAGAGAGAGGGAACAGAGGAGAGAGAGGGAACAGAGGTGAGAGAGAAAAGGAACAGAGGAGAGAGAGGGAACAGAGGAGAGAGAGAGAGGGAACAGAGGAGAGAGAGAGAGGGAACAGAGGAGAGAGAGAGAGGGAACAAAGGAGAGAGAGAACAGAGGTGAGAGAGACGGTGCAGAGGAGAGAGAGAGAGGGAACAGAGGAGAGAGAGAGAGGGAACAGAGGTGAGAGAGAAGGAACAGAGGTGAGAGAGAAGGAACAGAGGTGAGAGAGAAGGAACAGAGGAGAGAGAGAACAGAGGAGAGAGAGAACAGAGGTGAGAGAGAGAGGGAACAGAGGAGAGAGAGAGGGGGAACAGAGGAGAGAGAGACGGTGCAGAGGAGAGAGAGAGAGGGAACAGAGGAGAGAGAGACGGTGCAGAGGAGAGAGAGAGAGGGAACAGAGGAGAGAGAGACGGTGCAGAGGAGAGAGAGAGAGGGAACAGAGGAGAGAGAGACGGTGCAGAGGAGAGAGAGAGAGGGAACAGAGGGTAGAGAGATTGAACACAACAGAGACAGATGGAACAGAGGAGAGAGAGAGGGAACAGAGGGGAGAGAAAGGGGGAATAGAGGAGAGAAATAGGGAAAAGCGGAGAGCGAGAGGGGGAACAGAGGAGAGAGAGAGGGAACAGAGTAGAGAGAGAGGGAACAGAGGAGAGATTGAGGGGGAACATAGGAGAGAGAGAGGGAACAGAGGAGAGATTGAGGGGGAACATAGGAGAGAGAGCGAGGGACTAGAGGAGAGAGAGGGGAAGGAGGGGACGGGGAGAAATGAAGAGAAAGAGGATGTAGAGAGGGGGGAGAGAGAGAAGGGAGAGGATACAAGGGAAAGAGAAGAGTACACAGGAGAGAGAGGGATAGAGAAAGAGGTGAAGACAGGGAACAGAGAGAGAGGGTAACAGGGGAAAGAGAGGGAGAAGAGAAAGAGGTGAAGACAGGGAAAAGAGAGAGAGGGTAACAGGGGAAATAGAGGGAGAGAGAAAGAGGTGAAGACATGGGAAAGAGAGAGAGGGTAACAGGGGAAAGAGAGGGAGAAGAGAAAGAGTAAGAGGGGGTTACAGGAGGACACACAGAGTGTTTCACATTGTCTCCCTCTGCTGGTCAGTGTTAGTATGCAGCCTCTCAGGACCCTCTGTAACAGTATCCTGTCTGATCTCTTAGTATGAGGTCTCTCAGGACCCTCTGTTACAATATCCTGTCTGATTTCTTAGTATGCAGCCTCTCAGGACCCCCTGTAAAAGTATCCTGTCTGACTTCTTTGTATGCAGCCTCTCAGGACCCCCTGTAAAAGTATCCTGTCTGATCTCTTAGTATACAGCCTCTCAGGACCATCTGTAACAGTATCCTGTCTGAACTCTTAGTATGAGGTCTCTCAGGACCCTCTGTGACAGTATCCTGTCTGATCTCTTAGTATACAGCCTCTCAGGACCATCTGTAACAGTATCCTGTCTGAACTCTTAGTATGAGGTCTCTCAGGACCCTCTGTAACAGTATCCTGTCTGATCTCTTAGTATGAGGTCTCTCAGGACCCTCTGTAACAGTATCCTGTCTGATCTCTTAGTATGAGGTCTCTCAGGACCCTCTGTAACAGTATCCTGTCTGATCTCTTAGTATGAGGTCTCTCAGGACTCTCTGTAACAGAGTCCAAAGCCACCATCCACAGGGGACACACAGCCCAACAGTGCACCTGCCCAAAGTCCCTAACCAACACCTCTCTGCGTACGTGTCTCCTATTCTTTTGAATAAGGTGACGGTTGGAGAAACTGCTTGAGCCACGCTGAGAATACAGAAGTCTGAAAGCCAACAGAACTATATTCTAGAACACTGCCTTGAGCCACGCTGAGAATACAGAAGTCTGAAAGCCAACGGTACTATATTCTAGAACACTGCCTTGAGCCACGCTGAGAATACAGAAGTCTGAAATCCAACGGTACTATATTCTAGAACACTGCCTTGAGCCACACTGAGAATACAGAAGTCTGAAATCCAACGGTACTATATTCTAGAACACTGCCTTGAGCCACGCTGAGAATACAGAATTCTGAAAGCCAACGGTACTATATTCTAGAACACTGCCTTGAGCCACGCTGAGAATACAGAAGTCTGAAAGCCAACGGAACTATATTCTAGAACACTGCCTTGAGCCACGCTGAGAATACAGAAGTCTGAAAGCCAACGGTACAATATTCTAGAACACTGCCTTGAGCCACGCTGAGAATACAGAAGTCTGAAAGCCAACGGTACTATATTCTAGAACACTGCCTTGAGCCACGCTGAGAATACAGAAGTCTGAAAGCCAACGGTACTATATTCTAGAACACTGCCTTGAGCCACGCTGAGAATACAGAAGTCTGAAAGCCAACGGTACTATATTCTAGAACACTGCCTTGAGCCAGGCTGAGAATACAGAAGTCTGAAAGCCAACGGTATTATATTCTAGAACACTGCCTTGAGCCACGCTGAGAATACAGAAGTCTGAAAGCCAACGGAACTATATTCTAGAACACTGCCTTGAGCCACGCTGAGAATACAGAAGTCTGAAAGCCAACGGAACTATATTCTAGAACAGTGCCTTGAACCACGCTGAGAATACAGAAGTCTGAAAGCCAACGGAACTATATTCTAGAACACTGCCTTGAGCCACGCTGAGAATAGAGAAGTCTGAAAGCCAACGGTACTATATTCTAGAACAGTGCCTGGAGCCACGCTGAGAATACAGAAGTCTGAAAGCCAACGGAACTATATTCTAGAACACTGCCTTGAGCCACGCTGAGAATAGAGAAGTCTGAAAGCCAACGGAACTATATTCTAGAACACTGCCTTGAGCCACGCTGAGAATACAGAAGTCTGAAAGCCAACGGTACTATATTCTAGAACACTGCCTTGAGCCACGCTGAGAATAGAGAAGTCTGAAAGCCAACGGAACTATATTCTAGAACACTGCCTTGAGCCACGCTGAGAATACAGAAGTCTGAAAGCCAACGGTACAATATTCTAGAACACTGCCTTGAGCCACGCTGAGAATACAGAAGTCTGAAAGCCAACGGTACTATATTCTAGAACACTGCCTTGAGCAACGCTGAGAATACAGAAGTCTGAAAGCCAACGGTACTATATTCTAGAACACTGCCTTGAGCCACACTGAGAATACAGAAGTCTGAAAGCCAACGGTACAATATTCTAGAACACTGCCTTGAGCCACACTGAGAATACAGAAGTCTGAAAGCCAACGGTATTATATTCTAGAACACTGCCTTGAGCCACACTGAGAATACAGAAGTCTGAAAGCCAACGGTACTATATTCTAGAACACTGCCTTGAGCCACACTGAGAATACAGAAGTCTGAAATCCAATGGTACTATATTCTAGAACACTGCCTTGAGCCACGCTGAGAATACAGAAGTCTGAAATCCAATGGTACTATATTCTAGAACGCTGCTGGACACGTACACGTTTTTGGACTCTGATAAACGGTTTAGTATGCAGCCTCTCAGACCCCCTGTAACATGTAACAGCACAATATGCTGTCTGAGACCAGTAAGCCTAACATGACAGATGACATGACAGCTCAGTGTCAAGGGTCACTTGAATATGGAATGACATTTATCAAAAAGAACATCCGCAATCAGATAAGTGACGAGAGGGGCGTTGTGGGTGTGTGTATAGGGTGTGTGTATAGGGTGTTTAATTATTATTATGGAACGTGGAAAGTATTTGGGTAGAATATTTAGTATATCTGTGGAATACATCATAGAATATGTAGTGTATCTGAAGAATACATGGATAGAATATATAGTATATCTGAAGAATACATGGATAGAATATATAGTATATCTGAAGTATACATGGATAGAATATATAGTATATCTGAAGAATACATGGATAGGATATATAGTATATCTGAAGAATACATGGATAGAATATATAGTATATCTGTAGAATACATGGATAGAATAGTATATGTACATCAATAGTTGAATAGGATGTACTTGACTAGAATACAGGATATACATATGATGTGGTTGAAATAATATGTAAACATTGTTAAGTGACCAGTGATCCATGTCTATGTACATACGGAAGCAGTCTCTTTGACAGTACGTCCAACCGGGCTTCACTACCGCAGACCACGTGTAACCACGCCAGCCCAGGACCTCCACATCCGGATTCTTCACCTGCAGGATCGACTGAGACCAGACAACAATTAGACGTTCATCCACGTTCATCCAAAATGTCAAATTTTGAAGTTTTTTTTGTTTCTCATCATTCTGAATGGTTAATGTTTAACATAGAGTTATAACATTACGTTTAGACACTCATTCTGATTGGTTAATGTTTATTAAGATATAGTTATAACATTACGTTTAGACACTCATTCTGATTGGTTAATGTTTAACATAGAGTTACAACACTACGTTTAGACACTCATTCTGATTGGTTAATGTTTAACATAGAGTTACAACACTACGTTTAGACACTCATTCTGATTGGTTAATGTTTAACATAGAGTTATAACATTACGTTTAGACACTCATTCTGATTGGTTAATGTTTAACATAGAGTTACAACACTACGTTTAGACACTCATTCTGATTGGTTAATGTTTAACATAGAGTTACAACACTACGTTTAGACACTCATTCTGATTGGTTAATGTTTAACATAGAGTTACAACACTACGTTTAGACACTCATTCTGATTGGTTAATGTTTAACATAGAGTTATAACATTACGTTTAGACACTCATTCTGATTGGTTAATGTTTAACATAGAGTTACAACACTACGTTTAGACACTCATTCTGATTGGTTAATGTTTAACATAGAGTTACAACACTACGTTTAGACACTCATTCTGATTGGTTAATGTTTAACATAGAGTTACAACACTACGTTTAGACACTCATTCTGATTGGTTAATGTTTAACATAGAGTTATAACATTACGTTTAGACACTCATTCTGATTGGTTAATGTTTAACATAGAGTTATAACATTACGTTTAGACACTCATTCTGATTGGTTAATGTTTAACATAGAGTTACAACACTACGTTTAGACACTCATTCTGATTGGTTAATGTTTAACATAGAGTTATAACATTACGTTTAGACACTCATTCTGATTGGTTAATGTTTAACATAGAGTTACAACATTACGTTTAGACACTCATTCTGATTGGTTAATGTTTAACATAGAGTTATAACACTACGTTTAGACACTCATTCTGATTGGTTAATGTTTAACATAGAGTTACAACATTACGTTTAGACACTCATTCTGATTGGTTAATGTTTAACATAGAGTTATAACATTACGTTTAGACACTCATTCTGATTGGTTACTGTTTAACATAGAGTTACAACTTTACGTTTAGGCACTTATTCTAATATTTGGCAAAGGGTTATTAAACCCCAAAATAGAAAAAAATAGTGTCAACAACTGGCATTGAACACGCAGCCTTCTGACCAAACAAAATCCAACACTGTAACATCTATTGGCATGTTTGAAGGCATTTCCCAATTTCCTCAGCACATTGATACAAGTCCAGTGTCAACGTTAATCTTGAACGGTTTGGGTGCATCTCCCTCTTTCTGCTTCAACTCCCCAAATCGCATGCCCTCAAAGTTATCGAATACTTTATTTATACTGTCATTTCATGTCTATACTAAATTATTAAATTATAGGATACTCGGAAGTTCCCCAACGGACGCGCGGAGCGTACCTGCCGACGTCACCATAGAGCAAAAACAAAAGGCCTCTTCTTTTCCGCGCCGAGCGCAGTTCGCCCTTCTCCTTTCAAGCACCGGAAACCGTCCGACGCGTACGACTCCGCGCGTCTCCCTCCTGGGACAAGATAAATAAACATTTAACGGACTTTGATCACGAACAAACGTTTACAATGAGTTATTGACTCTCTCATTGAGTCACAAGTCACCGAACTCCATGGACGAAATATATCCATATTAACGTTCTTTCATTGTTTTGAATTTCCTTTTTGGCAGTTGGACTTGGTTGGGGCTATGTGTGTTTTTTTTTTTTTACTTCATGTAATGTGGATGTTACCTGTGTCCGTGGCTGTGTCCGTGGCTGTGTCCGTGGCCGTGGCTGGAGGATGAGCGCCGGCGTGGCAGGGGACGCGACACTAACTCATACTATGCAGGCAAGGTAAAGTGCTTTACGTTCATTCACCCTCCAGGCTATGACTAGGGGACGTTTTCTAGGGGCACTGACTCGCTGGTTCAAGCCCCGCTGCGGCTCTCAATTATCCTGTACTACCTGACTGGGTGAGTTTGTGTGTCTGTATTGCTATAGCTTCTGTGACCGGAGCGTGAGAGCTGGTGTTTTGAAGTTGAGTAAGAAATGCTGTTGATCTGTTGTTGGTATCTGTTGTGTTTATACGGTAGCCTATACGGTAGCTCGCCCTTTGACAGAGCATTCAGAGTGTATAGCCTACATACCTGCTACATAGGCAACTTTACGCACATTGGTTGACTTCGCCTTTGCTGTAATAAACTATGGTTAGCGTAATGTTAATGTGCGTTTCGATGGTTATAATACTACAATTTAAAAACAATAATGTATAGGTCTATTTATAACTTTATTGTCCTGTTACTCTTAGGTTGAATCATGATCCCAAAATGCATAAAATGAGAACCGGAGTCCTCGTGTATTCCAGACGTGGTTTTAGTGATCTGCACTGTATGGCTATCCCCTGTCCATTCTTATATAACTGTGTGTGTGTGTGTGTGTGTGTGTGTGTGTGTGTGTGTGTGTGTGTGTGTGTGTGTGTGTGTGTGTGTGTGTGTGTGTGTGTGTGTGTGTGTGTTTGTGTGGCTTCTGGGTTCCCCTCATCCCCATTATCTTGCACGCCAATATGAGTGCAGCTCTGTTCGATGGGAACAAACCTCTCTCTCTCTCTCTCTCTCTCTCTCTCTCTCTCTCTCTCTCTCTCTCTCTCTCTCTCTCTCTCTCTCTCTCTCTCTCTCTCTTTCTCTCTTCGTGGTATGAGTTCTGACACAGTCTTCTAATCATATGAAGCCTTATGGACAACTTGAAAACAGTCAGACTATTTAGTGAATATTTGGCTGACCCTTCAAGGAAAATTCCACCTAAAAAACGACTAAACCAAAATGCACCATACCAGCTGTATTTCAATATTTTGAAAGTTATATATCTTGAAAACTTGATTGTTGACAAGCAACATATTTGGGGGCTATATCAACAATGACTAATGAAACAAATACCAAAATATCGTTTCTGGGTGGAGTTTTTTTTTTAAAGACAAACAGAAATCTTTCAAAGAGCCGTTAGACTCATCGCTTTTCTTTCAGTTCTACTCAACAACATGCTACATATATCTGAGAGAACGTAACCTATTGTCTAGTTGCAGTAGACTGTGTAATAACCTAACGAAGTTGCGCGCGACTTCTGACTTCAAGCCAACGGGCTTCCGTTCTGAGAAAGACCGAAATAAACAACTCATGTAAATGAGCCATCACAATGACATGCGGTGAGGCCCGCGGGTCCACTCCCGTTTCCACCGGGCGTCGCGTCTACTGCCTCTCCAAGAACAAGCCTCCCTCCGCTCCGTGTTTAGCTCCGGTGACTAACTATGCAAATGCACCGAGATAAGGAGGAGGGGAGACTGATTGAGCTAACAATGACACACGCGCATACACAGAAACAGACACACACACCCTGCGTTGTGTCACATCAGCAGTACAGTAGCCTAACCCCTGTTGTTAGTCCCGCCTGCTATTGACGTTTGTAAATCATGGTTTACTATGGAAGTGTGAATCAGTTGTATGAGGTCTAATGGGACTGAAAGATGAAACCTCTCTCTCGCTCTGTCTCCTCCTCTCGGCTTCTCTCTCTCTTTCTGCTTCCCCACTTGCCTTCCCCCTCTCTCTCTCACTCTCTCTCTCTCTCTCTCGCTCTGCTTCCCCACTCGCCTTCCCCCTCTCTCTCTCTATCACCCTCTCTTCTCGCTCCTCCACCCTCTCTCTCTCTCTCTCTCTCTCTTTCTGCTTCCCCACTTGCCTTCCCCCTCTCCCTCTCTCTCTCTCTCTCTCTCTGCTTCCCCACTCGCCTTCCCCCTCTCTCTCTCTATCACCCTCTCTTCTCATTCTCCTCCACCCTCTCTCTCTCTCTCTCTCTTTCTGCTTCCCCACTTGCCTTCCCCCTCTCCCTCTCTCTATCTCTCTCTCTCTCTCTCTCTGCTTCCCCACTCGCCTTCCCCCTCTCTCTCTCTATCACCCTCTCTTCTCATTCTCCTCCAACCTCTCTCTCTCTCTCTCTCTCTCTCTTTCTGCTTCCCCACTTGCCTTCCCCCTCTCCCTCTCTCTATCTCTCTCTCTCTCTCTCTCTGCTTCCCCACTCGCCTTCCCCCTCTCTCTCTCTATCACCCTCTCTTCTCATTCTCCTCCAACCTCTCTCTCTCTCTCTCTCTCTCTCTTTCTGCTTCCCCACTTGCCTTCCCCCTCTCCCTCTCTCTATCTCTCTCTCTCTCTCTCTCTGCTTCCCCACTCGCCTTCCCCCTCTCTCTCTCTATCACCCTCTCTTCTCGTTCTCTTCACATTCTTTCCTTGGTATTTACTGACTGTAGCACCACAGGGTCTCTGAAAGGTTAGAGCCAAAACATCATTAGTATAATTCTTTACCTTTTATTTTAATCATTTTGTTTGTGGTATGTGTGTGTGTGTGTGTGTGTGTGTGTGTGTGTGTGTGTGTGTGTGTGTGTGTGTGTGTGTGTGTGTGTGTGTGTGTGTGTGTGTGTGTGTGTGTGTGTGTGTGTGTGTGTGTGTGTGTGTGTGTGTGTGTGCGTTTGTGTGTGTGTGCGTGTGTGTGTGTGTGTGTGTGTGAGCTCTGTGACCTCTCTGCTAGTCTGCTCTGAAACAGGCTATACTGATACAGGAAACATTCAATCTACGTTTGTTTAACATTCATTCAATTTAACATGTACCCAAGGTAGAGGTAGTGTGTGAGAGAGTGACATGTTATGCACAGACCTGAATTACAAGTTTGTGTGTGTGTGTGTGTGTGTGTGTGTGTGTGTGTGTGTGTGTGTGTGTGTGTGTGTGTGTGTGTGTGTGTGTGTGTGTGTGTGTGTGTGTGTGTGTGTGTGTGTGTGTGTGTGTGTGTGTGTGTGTGTGTGTGTGTGTGTGTGTGTACATATACATGTTAAAAGCAGGTCTATAAACACAACAGTTTATTTCATCAACATCGACCCATACTGGTCTGAGCACATCGCTTCTGACGCACACGCACACACACACACACGCACGCACGCACGCACGCACGCACACACACACACACACACACACACTGACACACCCACACACACACACACACACACACACACACACACACACACACACACACACACACACACACACACACACACACACACACACACACACCATTAGCAGCAGACCAGATTGGCTGGTTAAACTCTCTCTATAGCATTTTATCTCCCAGAAAAAATCACATTAACTTTGTCTGCTGATGTCATCACCGCCAGACGCTGTAACTGCTCCGGGAAATCACTCAAAGACACGTATTACCAAGACGGGGAACAGTTAGCATTACCTATATGATAATATATTACATTTAGCCGAGAAGCTAACACAAGCTCCAGGAAATGACTCCAGAATAGAGAGATTGTCCTGATCAAACACACTTATTACCAAGACAGGGAACGGTTAGTATTTCCCATAGGAAAAATGTGTGACAGCTAATGCTAACAAGTTAACTCTCTTGGTCATATCCTCATATCTTCTTTGTTCGGATTCATGTCAGATGTTTTCATGTGAATGATGTCATAAGACCAAGATGATATCATTCTTTCACTGGGACACCTACACACAAACACGTCAGCTTTTTGTTTAGACACATCCACCCAAAATTGCACATTTTTATTTAACTAGGCAAGGCAGTTAAGAACAAATTCTCATTTACAATGACTGCCTACTGGGGAATAGTGTGTTAACTGCCTTGTTCAGGGGCAGAACGACAGATTTTTACCTTGTCAGCTCGGGGATTCGATCTAGCAATCTTTCAGTTGCTGGCCCAATGCTCTAACCACTAAGTTACCTGTCACCCCTAATGACCCCAACTTCCCGACAGACTAAAGTGAAAATCTGACCCCTGAACCCTAACCTGACCAGTTAATATTGAAAAACGCTTGTAGACTACAGACAGAGGAAAGATTTTTGGACCGGGGATGCAGGATTTTGTTGGACGGATTTATAGATGTCTTTGCTTAATGCCAGATAGACTAAAATAATGAAAGAAAAGCCTCAATGTAGCCTATAGATATTATTTACACAAGAATAAGGCATTTCTAGATTTATTGAAGGTATTATTTTGTCTTTAGTCAACCCGCCTGCCACCCACGCGCCCTTCAAGAACACAATATTCAATAACCCTGAACCCTCCCCGCTGATAACCACAGGGACTGTGGGTTATGAGTCAACCTGCACATCACTAATGCATTCACACACACACACACACACACACACACACACACACACACACACACACACACACACACACACACACACACACACACACACACACACACACACACACACACACACACACACACACACACACACACACACACATACACACTGGGGCCATGACTTCAGACTAATGCATCATATGGTGGTAGAAGCTGTTCTAAGTCTGCTTTGTGTGTGTGTGTGTTTTACTAAGGTTTGTGTGTGTGTGTTTTACTAAGGTTTGTGTGTGTGTGTTTTACTAAGGTTTGTGTGTGTGTGTGTTTTACTAAGGTTTGTGTGTGTGTGTTTTACTAAGGTTTGTGTGTGTGTGTTTTACTAAGGTTTGTGTGTGTGTGTTTTACTAAGGTTTGTGTGTGTGTGTTTGTGTGTGTGTGTAACAGTTGCTCTCCTCCAATCACTGGAGGCTGATCTCTCTATGTTTTCCTGCTGGGGTTGAGATTGAAAAACCTCGGAATCCGCAACCCTCAGAATCGTCATCTCTCTCTTCACACCTCTTCGCCTCTCCTTCACTCTCTCTGTCTCTCTATCTCTCCACTCTTTCTCACTCTCACACTCTCTCTCTCTCTCTCTCTCTCTCTCTCTCTCTCTCTCTCTCTCTCTCTCTCTCTCTCTCTCTCTCTCTCTCTCTCTCTCTCTCTCACACACTCTGCTCTTCCTCTGTCTCTCTTCTCTCTCTCTCTCTCTCTGCTCTTCCTCTGTCTCTGTCTCTCTCTCTCTCTCTCTCTCTCTCACTCTCTCTCTCTCTCTCTCCTCTGAAGCGTATAATTGGACGCCGCTTGTCCTGTCCCGTCCATCTCTGTCTTTGATATAGTAGTGTGTTTATATGAGTGTGTGTGTGTGTGTGTGTTATTGTATGTGTGTGCACAGGCAGCACTGGCCTCTGCCTTGGCAGTATTTCAGTGTAGTTTACTAAGCAGAGCACATGTCTTCAGTGTGAGTCGTTTAGACTTAGTGCTGTTCAGCTGGCTAGCAGCGCTGCCTGTTTATGTGTGTGTGTGTGTGTGTGTGTGTGTGTGTGTGTGTGTGTGTGTGTGTGTGTGTGTGTTGTGTGTGTGTGTTGTGTTCAGTTGAATAACAGCTCTGCCAGTCTGATCCATTATACATAAGGAGTAAGGTAATCCACTGAGCCAGGGGTTATAGACCTGTCTATCTGTCTGTCTGTCTGACCGTGTGACCGTCTGTCTGTCTGTCTGTCTGTCTGTCTGTCTGTCTGTCTGTCTGTCTGTCTGTCTGTCTGTCTGTCTGTCTGTCTGTCTGTCTGTCTGTCTGTCTGTCTGTCTGTCTAACCTGTCTAACCTGTCTGTCTGTCTGTACTGTCTGTCTGTTTAACCTGTCTGTCTGTCTGTTTAACTTGTCTGTCTATCTAACCTGTCTGTATGTATGTCTGTCTGTCTAACCAAGTGTTTTCCAAACTTGGTCCTGGGGCTCACCCTTAGTGCACATTTAGTTTCTTGTCCTAGCACTGTAAAGCTTGATGTTGACCTGGATATTCTTGTCCTAGCACTGTAAGTGTTGGTTTTCTCGGAGGCTACAAGTGAAGACAGACACATCGGGGACACAACTGCACGCGTCCTCATCCAATTCCGATGTGCATATTGAAGATATTGGAAGAACCGTCTTACTTTTCATCAGCCAACAAGATGAGTAAACCTAATGAACAGAAAAAACAATCACCTATATCAATCTACCCTCTCCCATAGTACAAAAGTCAACCTACTGTTTTCTATTCTGTGCCAGAAATAAATATTCCAAACATAGTCTGGGACAGTTGTGGGATGCGATAGATCGCAAATTAATACAACCACTAGCATCAACACCACTAGCATCAAAACCACTAGCATCAACACCACTAGCATCAAAACCACTAGCATCAAAACCACTAGCATCAAAACCACTAGCATCAGAACCACTAGCATCAAAACCACTAGCATCAACAAGCCTTTAATACGCAATGTGGCTGATGCAACAGATCAGAACGTTTAGCTTAACATGTTGATCATCTATGAGGCTATTTCTTCACATTATAAGCGCAGCAAAGCACACATGGCAGTAGGATATACGTGTGAATGGTCCCTTAGCGTTAGCGCAGCAAAGCACACATGGCAGTAGGATATACATGTGAATGGTCCGTTAGCGTTAGCGCAGCAAAGCACACATGGCAGTAGGCTATAAGTGTGAATGGTCCCTTAGCGTTAGCGCAGCAAAGCACACATGGCAGTAGGATATACATGTGAATGGTCCCTTAGCGTTAGCGCAGCAAAGCACACATGGCAGTAGGATATACATGTGAATGGTCCCTTAGCGTTAGCGCAGCAAAGCACACATGGCAGTAGGCTATAAGTGTGAATGGTCCGTTAGCGTTAGCGCAGCAAAGCACACATGGCAGTAGGATATACATGTGAATGGTCCCTTAGCGTTAGCGCAGCAAAAGCACACATGGCAGTAGGATATACGTGTGAATGGTCCCTTAGCGTTAGCGCAGCAAAGCACACATGGCAGTAAGATATACGTGTGAATGGTCCCTTAGCGTTAGCGCAGCAAAGCACACATGGCAGTAAGATATACGTGTGAATGGTCCCTTAGCGTTAGCGCAGCAAAGCACACATGGCAGTAGGATATACATGTGAATGGTCCCTTAGCATTAGCGCAGCAAAGCACACATGGCAGTAGGATATACATGTGAATGGTCCCTTAGCATTAGCGCAGCAAAGCACACATGGCAGTAGGATATACATGTGAATGGTCCCTTAGCGTTAGCGCAGCAAAGCACACATGGCAGTAGGATATACATGTGAATGGTCCCTTAGCGTTAGCGCAGCAAAGCACACATGGCAGTAGGATATACATGTGAATGGTCCCTTAGCGTTAGCGCAGCAAAGCACACATGGCAGTAGGATATACATGTGAATGGTCCCTTAGCGTTAGCGCAGCAAAGCACACATGGCAGTAGGATATACATGTGAATGGTCCCTTAGCGGAAAACACCATGATCAAAAGTGACCGCAAATGTAATTATTCATGTAATGCTTTTATTATAAAGGTGCATTTTTATGGTGAATTTGATCTTCCCCAAACTTGAAACTCATGTGCTGCTTATGTTTGCCAGTTAGGTTCTACACCTGATTCATTTTAATAAGTTATTTGGCCACTTTGAAATGTAATATAAACCTTATCAAAACATATAGGCCTATGGGCTAGGTTACATGAGGTGTGCAACTATGATTCGACTATGAGGCTGTTTCTTATGCTGGTCATCATTCACAAGTGATAATATATAATTCCCAAGTGATATGCTAATATTGTCACCCATCAGATTATTCTCTTTACATATACTAAATAATATGTGTGTGACATTTGTTTTGATTTAGAATGGACCATTATCATGCACCTGTCACGAGACAGTGGCAGTGGAAAACATACATGTCATCTATGCACTTAAATAGCGAATGGAGGATGCTTTTCCCCGTCGTTTATTTTCATTCCAACCAGGTAGGCTATATTCCTGTTGTAAAGAGAAGCAATGAGAGAAGCAATGTGCACACACACACACACACATATTAGGAAAGTTGAGAAATAAATATAGTAGGCCTAGCCTATGGAAAGCTGATGGGGTCCTCTTCTTTTTAGTAGAGGCCATCACTCTGTTTTCTCACACAATTACATAGCCAATAGAAATGTTGCGCAACATGATGGGCTATGGGCTCTCATGAAGTGTTTGATTAGATTTTACATTACATTTACATTGATGTCAGAGTGATTAGAGGGACAATAGAGTGCTGAGTACCAGGCAGTTATCAAGTTCGGTAGGCTACCAATGACCATCAGCTACGTCAGAGCTAGGAGAAGTCCTAATTACTGTGACTAAACGGTCAGGTGGAAATTGACTGCCTTCATGACCTGTGACCGCACACACACACACACACACACACACACACACACACACACACACACACACACACACACACACACACACACACACACACACACACACACACACACACACACACACACACACACACACACACACACACACACACACACACACACACAAAGCACACTGGAACAGGGATATCGCTTTACCTCTCTATCTCCCCCTATATCTCTTTCTCACTTTCTCACTCACTCTCTCTCCCCCTCTATCTCTTTCTCTCTCTCTCACTCACTCTCTCTCCCCCTCTATCTCTTTCTCACTCTCTCACTCACTCTCTCTCCCCCTCTATCTCTTTCTCTCTCTCTCACTCACTCTCTCTCCCCCTCTATCTCTTTCTCTCTCTCTCACTCACTCTCTCTCCCCCTCTATCTCTTTCTCTCTCACTCACTCTCCCTCCCCCATCTCTCTCTCTCTCTCTCTCTTTCTCTCTTTCTCTCAATCTCTCTCTCTCTCTCTCTCTCTCTCTCTCTCTCTCTCTCTCTCTCTCTCTCTCTCTCTCTCTCTCTCTCTCTCTATCTCTATCTCTATCTCAATCTCTCTCACTCTCCCTCGCCCACATCTCTCTCTCTCCTGCATGCTAATGTGTTAGTCATGTCTGTCTGCTGTCTGTCTGTCATCATGACCCATATAGGAACTGCATGTTAACCTGTAAAGATCACAAGACTCGGAAGATTAAGAGTGTGTATGTCTTGTTTCTTTGTTTGTGTATTTTCTACAAAGACAAAGATCTACATACTTGGCAGTGTGTGCAAACACACACACAACAGACACATTTCTACATACAGTACTTGGCAGTGTGTGTGTGTGTGTGTGTGTGTGTGTGTGTGTGTGTGTGTGTGTGTGTGTGTGTGTGTGTGTGTGTGTGTGTGTGTGTGTGTGTGTGTGTGTGTGTGTGTGTGTGTGTGTGTGTGTGTGTGTGTGTGTGTGTTTGTTCCTGTGTGTTCGGTGTGTTTTTCCACATCCTTTCAGAGTGTGTGTGTCTTTTCTCTGTGTGTGTGTGTGTAGGGCTTAGTGTCTGATACAAGCTGGTCCCCGGGAACATGTGACTGTTGTTGTTCAGATTCATGAGCGTTGTCTTTCTGTCTGCAAGACAACATGATCACACACAGACACAGACACACACACAGACACACACACACAGACAGACACAGACACACAGACAGACACAGACACACAGACAGACACAGACACACAGACACACACACACACACACACACACACACACACACACACACACACACACACACAGACAGACACAGACACAGACACACACACAGACACACACACACACACACACACACACACACAGACACAGACACACACACACACACACACACAGACACAGACACACAGACACACACACAGACACAGACACAGACACAGACACAGACACAGACACAGACACAGACACAGACACAGACACACACACAGACACGGGGCGGCATGGAGCCTAGTGGTTAGAGCGCTAGGCCAGTAACTGAAAGGTTGCTGGATCGAATCCCAGAGCTGATAAGGTTAAAAAAATCTGTTGTTCTGCTCCTGAGCAAATCAGTTAACCCACTGTTCCCCGGTAGGCCATCATTGTAAATAAGAATATTTCTTAACTGACTTGCCTAGTTAAATAATGGTTAAAAATAAAATCACACACACACAAAAATGAGTATTGAATCTTCCTGTCGAATCAACAACATGATCTGTCATGACCCGACAGACTGAAGACAACCAGGAAGTAAGAAGGGGCTGGAGGAGTTAGGGTTAATGGATAAGAAGAGGAAACAGAGAGTAAAGGACTATTAAAGTGTGAAAGAATGCTGTGTTGTCATTGTCATCATCACTGTTGTCATGAGTGACAGAGTAGTGTTATGGTTGCTCAGTGGATGTTTATGTTGTTGTGGAACAGAGATGATCTGGAGACCAGATATGGTACAACCCTTCTGTGTTAGAGGAGGAACAGAGATGATCTGGAGACCAGATATGGTACAACCCCTCTATATGTTATCTGACTGCTCTACTCTAATGGCATTATACTCATCAGATTCAGTCTCCTGTCTATTGATGCCCTTCACATAACCATAACCAGTTTTCCTCTCTCTCTCTCTCTCTCTCCTATGTCTCTCTTCACTCCTCCTCTCCTCATTAGGCCATGAATCATATTAAAGATCAAGGATATTGATTGTAGATTTTTTAAATCAGATGTATTTTACATTACACTAGGCTCTCATTAAAAAAGTTTTAGACTGGCTGGCATGCTGTTACACACACACACACACACATAGAAAACACACACAGAACACACACATATACACTCACACACAGAAATATGCATACACACAGAATATTCCCAATGCTGTGCTCTGACGTGTGGTGTGTGGGTGAGGGAGGTAGGGATGCATACTGATAAGTAATGTGTTTGAGCTAAATGTTCACACTGGGGGTTGACAGGGGTCATCAGTTCAGACAACAGAGAGAACACACACACATGCACGTACACATGTAACCTAGATGTCCTGTTGATTACTCAGTGCCTGTATATAAGCGTGTGTTTGTGTGTGTTTCAGTCTGTTGTTTGAACTGTTGGCCCCTGTTGTGAAACCTAACTACATTACCAATTACCTCTGTGTGTGTGTGTGTGTGTGTGTGTGTGTGTGTGTGTGTGTGTGTGTGTGTGTGTGTGTGTGTGTGTGTGTGTGTGTGTGTGTGTGTGTGTGTGTGTGTGTGTGTGTGTGTGTGTATGCGCACGCGCATGCATGACTGTTTATGTGTGTGTCTGAGAGAGAGAGAGAGAGAGAGAGAGAGAGAGAGAGAGAGAGAGAGAGAGAAAGGCCGCCGTAGGCAGACATGGCTCTCAAGAGAAGACAGGCTATGTGCTCACTGCCCACAAAATGAGGTGGAAACTGAGCTGCACTTCCTAACCTCCTGCCCAATGTATGACCATATTAGAGAGACATATTTCCCACAGATTACACAGATCCACAAAGAATTTGAAAACAAATCCAATTTTGATAAACTCCCATATCTACTGGGAGAAATTCCACAGTGTGCCATCACAGCAGCAAGATTTGTGACCTGTTGCCACAAGAAAAGGGCAACCAGTGAAGAACAAACACCATTGTAAATACAACCCATATTTATGCTTATTTATTTTAACTTGTGTGCTTTAACCATTTGTACATTGTTACAACACTGTATATATATAATATAACATTTGTAATGTCTTTATTGTTTTGAAACTTCTGTATGTGTAATGTTTACTGTTAATTTGTATTGTTTATTTCACTTTTGTATAATATCTACCTCACTTGCTTTGGCAATGTTAACACATGTTTCCCATGCCAATAAAGCCCCTTGAATTGAATTGAATTGAATTGAGAGAGAGAGAAAGAGAGAGAGAGACAGGGAGAGAGAGACAGGGAGAGAGAGAGAGAGAGAGAGAGACAGAGAGAGAGAGAGAGAGAGAGAGAGACAGAGAGAGAGAGAGACAGAGAGAGAGAGAGACAGAGAGAGAGAGAGAGAGACAGAGAGAGAGAGAGAGAGAGACAGAGACAGAGACAGAGACAGAGACAGAGACAGAGACAGAGACAGAGAGACAGAGAGACAGAGAGACAGAGAGACAGAGAGACAGAGAGACAGAGAACAGGAAGTAGAGATAAAACAAAGTGGGAAGGGAGGTGAAGACTTGAACTCAGCTCTTGGAAAGGTTGACATGAGTTTCAAACAGAACCCTATTCCCCCTAGGGGCCCTGGTCTAAAGTAGTGCACTATATAGGGAATAGGGCCCTGGTCTAAAGTAGTGCACTATATAGGGAATAGGGTTCCTGTCTAAAGTAGTGCACTATATAGGGAATAGGGCTCTGGTCTAATGTAGTGCACTACATAGGGAATAGGGTGCTATTTGGAACAAAAGTCATGGTTATTACTGATTTCATCATGCTGCCTAATCATCAGATAAAGTTTTACTGAGAAAAAGAGTTGTTGTCTTTAACCGTGGTACATTAACATGTGGTTGTCGTCATCCAATCAAGATGATCCGATCGCCATCTAATCCAGATATGTTGCGTCTACACATGGTAATAAAATGTGTCTCATATCTGCCTACTTCGTCCGTATTGTGACCAGATTCCCTGGCCCCTCCCTGTATGCAAATGAATCCCACCTGCCTTGGACCTCCCCTTTTATGTGCAAAATACAAACGACCAGTAGAAATCAGAATGACTCTTAGGCCCTGATGCACACAGTAGGAACAGGTTAAGTTACATAGTAGACCACAGTGCATCTCCGAATGGCACAAGGCGTTATCCAAACAGGTTACGTTACATAGTAGACCACAGTGCATCTCCGAATGGCACAAGGCGTTATCCAAACAGGTTAAGTTACATAGTAGACTACAGTGCATCTCCGAATGGCACAAGGCGTTATCCAAACAGGTTACGTTACATAGTAGACCACAGTGCATCTCCGAATGGCACAAGGCGTTATCCAAACAGGTTAAGTTACATAGTAGACCACAGTGCATCTCCGAATGGCACAAGGCGTTATCCAAACAGGTTAAGTTACATAGTAGACCACAGTGCATCTCCGAATGGCACAAGGCGTTATCCAAACAGGTTAAGTTACATAGTAGACTACAGTGCATCTCCGAATGGCACAAGGCGTTATCCAAACAGGTTACGTTACATAGTAGACCACAGTGCATCTCCGAATGGCACAAGGCGTTATCCAAACAGGTTAAGTTACATAGTAGACCACAGTGCATCTCCGAATGGCACAAGGCGTTATCCAAACAGGTTAAGTTACATAGTAGACCACAGTGCATCTCCGAATGGCACAAGGCGTTATCCAAACAGGTTACGTTACATAGTAGACCACAGTGCATCTCCGAATGGCACAAGGCGTTATCCAAACAGGTTACGTTACATAGTAGACCACAGTGCATCTCCGAATGGCACAAGGCGTTATCCAAACAGGTTACGTTACATAGTAGACCACAGTGCATCTCCGAATGGCACAAGGCGTTATCCAAACAGGTTACGTTACATAGTAGACCACAGTGCATCTCCGAATGGCACAAGGCGTTATCCAAACAGGTTACGTTACATAGTAGACTACAGTGCATCTCCGAATGGCACAAGGCGTTATCCAAACAGGTTACGTTACATAGTAGACCACAGTGCATCTCCGAATGGCACAAGGCGTTATCCAAACAGGTTACGTTACATAGTAGACCACAGTGCATCTCCGAATGGCACAAGGCGTTATCCAAACAGGTTAAGTTACATAGTAGACCACAGTGCATCTCCGAATGGCACAAGGCGTTATCCAAACAGGTTACGTTACATAGTAGACCACAGTGCATCTCCGAATGGCACAAGGCGTTATCCAAACAGGTTACGTTACATAGTAGACCACAGTGCATCTCCGAATGGCACAAGGCGTTATCCAAACAGGTTACGTTACATAGTAGACCACAGTGCATCTCCGAATGGCACAAGGCGTTATCCAAACAGGTTACGTTACATAGTAGACTACAGTGCATCTCCGAATGGCACAAGGCGTTATCCAAACAGGTTACGTTACATAGTAGACTACAGTGCATCTCCGAATGGCACAAGGCGTTATCCAAACAGGTCTGGACGGGGTCGATTGCTACCATGTTTCCAAACGTCGTCTTTCTAATATCGTGATCTTGTTTTGCTCATGACCTTTGACGTCGCTCTCTTGTGACGGTGAAGTTGTCGTTGTTTTAACGCACCGCTAGCTTCCACCTCCACGCTGCTTGAGAAAGACCTGTTGCTTTATATTCCACTACAAGGTCATGTAGCCCTTCGTACTGCTTGAGAAAGACCTGTAGCTTTATATTCCACTACAAGGTCATGTAGCCCTTCGTACTGCTTGAGAAAGACCTGTTGCTTTATATTCCACGGTCATGTAGCCCTTCGTACTGCTTGAGAAAGACCTGTGGCTTTATATTCCACTACAAGGTCATGTAGCCCTTCATACTGCTTGAGAAAGACCTGTTGCTTTATATTCCACTACAAGGTCATCTAGCCCTTCGTACTGCTTGAGAAAGACCTGTTGCTTTATATTCCACTACAAGGTCATGTAGCCCTTCATACTGCTTGAGAAAGACCTGTTGCTTTATATTCCACTACAAGGTCATCTAGCCCTTCGTACTGCTTGAGAAAGACCTGTAGCTTTATATTCCACTACAAGGTCATCTAGCCCTTCGTACTGCTTGAGAAAGACCTGTTGCTTTATATTCCACTACAAGGTCATGTAGCCCTTCGTACTGCTTGAGAAAGACCTGTTGCTTTATATTCCACTACAAGGTCATGTAGCCCTTCGTACTGCTTGAGAAAGACCTGTTGCTTTATATTCCACTACAAGGTCATGTAGCCCTTCGTACTGCTTGAGAAAGACCTGTAGCTTTATATTCCACTACAAGGTCATGTAGCCCTTCGTACTGCTTGAGAAAGACCTGTTGCTTTATATTCCACTACAAGGTCATGTAGCCCTTCGTACTGCTTGAGAAAGACCTGTTGCTTTATATTCCAAGGTCATCTAGCCATCTAAATGAACAGATACATACTAGTGTTATTTATAATAGTGTTTGGGCTCCACTGGTTACCCTTTTCTCACGGAAATGGGACACACATCTTCCTGCTGTGATTGCACACAGTTTATCAAAGTTTCATTTGTTTTCAAATCCTTTGTGGATCTGTGTAATCTGAGGGAAATGTGTCTCTAAAATGGTCGTACATTTGGCAGGAGGTTAGGAAGTGCAGCTGTTTCCATCTCAATTTGTGGGCAGTGTTCACATAGCCTGTCTTCTCTGCCTTTCCCAATAGGAGTCTGTACATAGTCAAAGATTTCCTTAAGTTTGGGTCAGTCACAGTGGTCAGGTATTCTGCCTCTGTGTACTCTCTGTTTAGGGCCAAATAGCATTCTAGTTTGCTGAGGCTTTTTGGTTAATTATTTCCAGTGTCAAATAGTTATCTTTTTGTTTTCTCATGCTTTGGTTGGGTCTTATTGTGTTACTGTCTATTTCTTTCTTTCTTTCTTTCTTTCTTTCTTTCTTTCTTTCTTTCTTTCTTTCTTTCTTTCTTTCTTTCTTTCTTTCTTTCTTTCTTTCTTTCTTTCTTTCTTTCTCTCTCTCTCCCTCCCTCTCTCCCTCCCTCCATCTCTCCCTCTCTCCCTCCCTCCCTCCCTCCCTCTTTCCCTCCCTCCCTCCCTCCCTCCCTCCCTCCCTCCACTTCCCTCCAGGTGTTTTCCATTATGCTCTCTTTACTGGCTGGCTGGCTGGCAAACTGGTTGGCAGACTGGCTAGCTGACTGGCTGGCTGGCTGGCTGGCTGACTGGCTGACTGGCTGACTGTGTGTGTGTGTGTGTGTGTGTGTGTGTGTGTGTGTGTGTGTGTGTGTGTGTGTGTGTGTGTGTGTGTGTGTGTGTGTGTGTGTGTGTGTGTGTGTGTGTGTGTGTGTGTGTGTGTGTGTGTGTGTGTGTAAAATATTATGGGTTAATATATATCCAGTTAAACATTATAGGATAATGTCTGTACGCAGTAAAGCATTATGGGATAATGTCTGTACGCAGTAAAGCATTATGGGATAATGTCTGTACGTAGTAAAGCATTATAGGATAATGTCTGTACGCAGTAAAGCATTATGGGATAATGTCTGTACACAGTAAAGCATTGTGGGATAATGTCTGTACGCAGTAAAGCATTATGGGATAATGTCTGTACGCAGTAAAGCATTATGGGATAATGTCTGTACGCAGTAAAGCATTATGGGATAATGTCTGTACGCAGTAAAGCATTATGGGATAATGTCTGTTCGTAGTAAAGCATTATGTGATAATGTCTGTATGCAGTAAAGCATTATGGGATAATGTCTGTACGTAGTAAAGCATTATGGGATAATGTCTGTTCGTAGTAAAGCATTATGGGATAATGTCTGTATGCAGTAAAGCATTATGGGACAATCTTTGTGTAATGTGTAAACCATGACGAGTGATGCAGAACATCTGAAGGACAAACTTCAAACGGCCCAAAACAGACTGATTACAATTCTACTGCCGCTCAGCCTTATTGGACGCCCACTGGTCCTCATCATTCCAGGGAAGTGACCTGTCATCCTGTTGATCTCCGGGTGGTGTGGAACCAACATGTTTTCTAAACCTATACATGACCTTTCCCCTAGTTACCCTTCTGGTTATAGCCATCACACCAGAACCCGTGTTGCCAATATCAGACCGCTGTGCCAGCGGAGGGGGGCTGGAAAAAGCTCTTTCCTGGTGCAGAGGAACAGAAAGGTGTACAAACCATATACAACCATCCCTATGCTGAGTAGTTTTAACATAAACCTTAAGAAATGGTTTAATGGCAAAATGCTTTAAAACTGCACAGGCTAAAATTATGTATAATTGTATCATTGAACATAACTTGGAAATCTATTTAATTCCTTTTACTGTTTCCTTCCTGTTGATGAGGTGTATTTCAGATTCATTTTGTTTTCATGTTATTATCTTGTGTATATTATACCACAATGGAAATACATTTCTTACGCTTTTTTTGTGTCATCCTCAATTATTTTAATCACATTGTATTGTATCCACATGTGTGGTTGTATTGTGCTTAAAATGGTCAAATAAGTAAAATAAAATTCAATTAAACTGGTCAGTGACATGATTGGTGATTGGCTACTGGAGTCAGTGAGGTGAGAGGTGATTGCCTACTAAAGTCAGTGAGGTGATAGGTGATAGGCTACTACAGCTACTGGTGGCCATTTTGTGCCAATGTTGACAGCAGCAGTATAGGTCAAAGGTTAAAGAGGAACTAGGACACCTCAGCAACCAGGCCAGTTCAAACCAGTTCTTTCTGACCATTCCAGTCCGATATGGGTCAGAGGGAACTGTCAGGGTCTGGTTGTTTGAATATATGGGACTCATTTGAGTGTAACAACAGTAGGGAGGGAAACATTTGAATGCAACACACACCTGAGAGTCCATAGCTCAAACACTGCATCTGACTGCATATCAAGAGGCTAATAAGAAGTCTCTCTTGAATAGTCTACTCTTTAGTAAGAAGTGTCTCATTAATAGTCTACTCTTTAGTTAGCAGCAGAAAGGCCCTGTGATTTACTAGCATCTTGTCCAGAGGGTGTACTGGTACATCAAGCTGCCTCACCGTACAGAAACAGGAGATAGACTAGTGTCCTGTCCAGAGGGTGTACTGGTACATCAAAGCAGCCTCACCCTACAGAAACAGGAGATAGACTAGTGTCCTGTCCAGAGGGTGTACTGGTACAAGCTGCCTCACCTTACAGAAACAGGAGATAGACTAGTGTCCTGTCCAGTGGGTGTACTGGTACATCAAGCTGCCTCACCCTACAGAAACAGGAGATAGACTAGTGTCCTGTCTAGAGGGTGTACTGGTACATCAAGCTGCCTCACCCTACAGAGACAGGAGATAGACTAGTGTCCTGTCTAGAGGGTGTACTGGTACATCAAGCTGCCTCACCCTACAGTAACAGGAGATAGACTAGTGTCCTGTCTAGAGGGTGTACTGGTACATCAAGCTGCCTCACCCTACAGAGACAGGAGATAGACTAGTGTCCTGTCCAGAGGGTGTACTGGTACATCAAGCTGCCTCACCCTACAGAGACAGGAGATAGACTAGTGTCCTGTCTAGAGGGTTTACTGGTACATCAAGCTGCCTCACCCTACAGAGACAGGAGATAGACTAGTGTCCTGTCTAGAGGGTGTACTGGTACATCAAGCTGCCTCACCCTACAGAAACAGGAGATAGACTAGTGTCCTGTCTAGAGGGTGTACTGGTACATCAAGCTGCCTCACAGAGACAGGAGATAGACTAGTGTCCTGTCCAGGGGGTGTACTGGTACATCAAGCTGCCTCACCCTACAGAGACAGGAGATAGACTAGTGTCCTGTCTAGAGGGTGTACTGGTACATCAAGCTGCCTCACCCTACAGAAACAGGAGATAGACTAGTGTCCTGTCCAGAGGGTGTACTGGTACATCAAGCTGCCTCACGCTACAGAAGCAGGAGATAGACTAGTGTCCTGTCCAGAGGGTGTACTGGTACATCAAGCTGCCTCACCCTACAGAAACAGGAGATAGACTAGTGTCCTGTCTAGAGGGTGTACTGGTACATCAAGCTGCCTCACCCTACAGAAACAGGAGATAGACTAGTGTCCTGTCTAGAGGGTGTACTGGTACATCAAGCTGCCTCACCCTACAGAAGCAGGAGATAGACTAGTGTCCTGTCTAGAGGGTGTACTGGTACATCAAGCTGCCTCACGCTACAGAAACAGGAGATAGACTAGTGTCCTGTCTAGAGGGTGTACTGGTACATCAAGCTGCCTCACGCTACAGAAACAGGAGATAGACTAGTGTCCTGTCTAGAGGGTGTACTGGTACATCAAGCTGCCTCACCTTACAGAAACAGGAGATAGACTAGTGTCCTGTCCAGAGGGTGTACTGGTACATCAAGCTGCCTCACCCTACAGAGACAGGAGATAGACTAGTGTCCTGTCCAGTGGGTGTACTGGTACATCAAGCTGCCTCACCCTACAGAAACAGGAGATAGACTAGTGTCCTGTCTAGAGGGTGTACTGGTACATCAAGCTGCCTCACCCTACAGAGACAGGAGATAGACTAGTGTCCTGTCCAGAGGGTGTACTGGTACAAGCTGCCTCACCTTACAGAAACAGGAGATAGACTAGTGTCCTGTCCAGTGGGTGTACTGGTACATCAAGCTGCCTCACCCTACAGAGACAGGAGATAGACTAGTGTCCTGTCTAGAGGGTGTACTGGTACATCAAGCTGCCTCACTACAGTAACAGGAGATAGACTAGTGTCCTGTCTAGAGGGTGTACTGGTACATCAAGCTGCCTCACCCTACAGAGACAGGAGATAGACTAGTGTCCTGTCCAGAGGGTGTACTGGTACATCAAGCTGCCTCACCCTACAGAGACAGGAGATAGACTAGTGTCCTGTCTAGAGGGTGTACTGGTACATCAAGCTGCCTCACCCTACAGAGACAGGAGATAGACTAGTGTCCTGTCTAGAGGGTGTACTGGTACATCAAGCTGCCTCACTACAGTAACAGGAGATAGACTAGTGTCCTGTCTAGAGGGTGTACTGGTACATCAAGCTGCCTCACCCTACAGAGACAGGAGATAGACTAGTGTCCTGTCCAGGGGGTGTCCTGGTACATCAAGCTGCCTCACGCTACAGAAACAGGAGATAGACTAGTGTCCTGTCCAGAGGGTGTACTGGTACATCAAGCTGCCTCACCCTACAGAAACAGGAGATAGACTAGTGTCCTGTCCAGAGGGTGTACTGGTACATCAATCTGCCTCACCTTACAGAAACAGGAGATAGACTAGTGTCCTGTCCAGGGGGTGTACTGGTACATCAAGCTGCCTCACCCTACAGAGACAGGAGATAGACTAGTGTCCTGTCCAGGGGGTGTACTGGTACATCAAGCTGCCTCACCCTACAGAAACAGGAGATAGACTAGTGTCCTGTCCAGAGGGTGTACTGGTACATCAAGCTGCCTCACCCTACAGAAACAGGAGATAGACTAGTGTCCTATCCAGAGGGTGTACTGGTACATCAAGCTGCCTCACCCTACAGAAGCAGGAGATAGACTAGTGTCCTGTCTAGAGGGTGTACTGGTACATCAAGCTGCCTCACCCTACAGAAGCAGGAGATAGACTAGTGTCCTGTCTAGAGGGTGTACTGGTACATCAAGCTGCCTCACGCTACAGAAACAGGAGATAGACTAGTGTCCTGTCTAGAGGGTGTACTGGTACATCAAGCTGCCTCACCCTACAGAAACAGGAGATAGACTAGTGTCCTGTCCAGGGGGTGTACTGGTACATCAAGCTGCCTCACCCTACAGAGACAGGAGATAGACTAGTGTCCTGTCTAGAGGGTGTACTGGTACATCAAGCTGCCTCACCCTACAGAAACAGGAGATAGACTAGTGTCCTGTCTAGAGGGTGTACTGGTACATCAAGCTGCCTCAAGCTACAGAAACAGGAGATAGACTAGTGTCCTGTCTAGAGGGTGTACTGGTACATCAAGCTGCCTCACCCTACAGAGACAGGAGATAGACTAGTGTCCTGTCTAGAGGGTGTACTGGTACATCAAGCTGCCTCACGCTACAGAAACAGGAGATAGACTAGTGTCCTGTCTAGAGGGTGTACTGGTACATCAAGCTGCCTCACGCTACAGAAACAGGAGATAGACTAGTGTCCTGTCTAGAGGGTGTACTGGTACATCAAGCTGCCTCACGCTACAGAAACAGGAGATAGACTAGTGTCCTGTCTAGAGGGTGTACTGGTACATCAAGCTGCCTCACCCTACAGAGACAGGAGATAGACTAGTGTCCTGTCTAGAGGGTGTACTGGTACATCAAGCTGCCTCACGCTACAGAAACAGGAGATAGACTAGTGTCCTGTCTAGAGGGTGTACTGGTACATCAAGCTGCCTCACGCTACAGAAACAGGAGATAGACTAGTGTCCTGTCTAGAGGGTGTACTGGTACATCAAGCTGCCTCACGCTACAGAAACAGGAGATAGACTAGTGTCCTGTCTAGAGGGTGTACTGGTACATCAAGCTGCCTCACGCTACAGAAACAGGAGATAGACTAGTGTCCTGTCTAGAGGGTGTACTGGTACATCAAGCTGCCTCACGCTACAGAAACAGGAGATAGACTAGTGTCCTGTCTAGAGGGTGTACTGGTACATCAAGCTGCCTCACGCTACAGAAACAGGAGATAGACTAGTGTCCTGTCTAGAGGGTGTACTGGTACATCAAGCTGCCTCACGCTACAGAAACAGGAGATAGACTAGTGTCCTGTCTAGAGGGTGTACTGGTACATCAAGCTGCCTCACGCTACAGAAACAGGAGATAGACTAGTGTCCTGTCTAGAGGGTGTACTGGTACATCAAGCTGCCTCACGCTACAGAAACAGGAGATAGACTAGTGTCCTGTCTAGAGGGTGTACTGGTACATCAAGCTGCCTCACGCTACAGAAACAGGAGATAGACTAGTGTCCTGTCTAGAGGGTGTACTGGTACATCAAGCTGCCTCACCCTACAGAAACAGGAGATAGACTAGTGTCTTGTAGATCCTTCTGGCTCACAGAAGGACACCTACGTTTTTAAAGCAGCAGATTTTGACTATCCATTTCGTAACGGTAGCCGTGACGACCTTATGAAACAGACGTTGACCTGTGTCAGCTGACTGCTTGGCTGGACAGGACAGAGTGTGGGTTAATGAGTTTACAACTAAAACCACATGGTCTCAGACATAATGGCCAACAGCTCTGGTTTAGACACACAGAAGGGAGGGAGAGAGAGAGAGATAGAGAGGTGGAAGGATTGCCCTTGCTATGTCTGCGATTTGTAACATCTGGAACATGGTTTGGGTTGTCTCCAGGAGTCGAAGCTCAGTTAATCATCACACACACACACTCACTAGAGAGAGAGAGAGAGAGAGAGACAGAGACAGAGAGAGAGAGAGAGAGAGAGAGAGAGAGAGAGAGAGAGAGAGAGAGAGAGAGAGAGAGAGAGAGAGAGAGAGAGATGGGGGTGGAGAGTGTTGTATTATAACATAGTGTCTCCCCATCGAGAATGTTCCCTCTGGGTTTGTTAATAACATAGCTGCTTGAATGTAATGACACACACACACACACAGACACAGACACACACGCACGCACGCACACACACACACACACACACACACACACACACACACACACACACACACACACACACACACACACACACACACACACACACACACACACACACACACACACACACACACACACAAACACACACACACACACACACACACACACACACACACACACACACACACACACACACACACACACACACACACACACCTACACACTACACACACTACACATTATACACACACACACACACACTACACACACTACACACTACACACACACTCCTGCTCTGAGCCACATTTAAGAGTCAATATATCTGTATGTTGCTTCATGCAAATAAAACCAACTAGCTGTCTCAGTCTCATGGCCGAATTAGATGTTTATCCATGTTTAAGGTTACGTTTAGACATTAACTCAGAATTATTAAGGTTAGGCATTAACTCAGAATTATTAAGGTTAGGCATTAACTCTGAATTATTAAGGTTAGGATTAACTCTGAATTATTAAGGTTAGGATTAAGGTTTGGGATAGGGTGAAAACAACGATCTCAAAAACAACTTTCTATTGTTGTATTTGAATTTGCAACGTTTGTCTCTTTAGAATCAGAGTCAGATGCTTACGCTCATCTGCCATCTCCGTCCACGACAACCGACCTGAAGGTAACAGCGCTCACTGTTGTCCCTAGACATCGGTTTCCACGTCGTCTCCCGTCGTCCTCAGACATGGATGGACGTCGAATACTGACTTGTAT
This sequence comes from Salvelinus namaycush, assembly GCF_016432855.1. NCBI lineage: Eukaryota > Metazoa > Chordata > Actinopteri > Salmoniformes > Salmonidae > Salvelinus > Salvelinus namaycush. Next base: position 80,257 of record NW_024061376.1, on the reverse strand, counting down.
CACAGGTGACCTGGCTCTAATGATATGTCAAACCAACTACAGTCCCTAGTGAAAGTCTACACGACCCTTTGCAAAGGTTTCACATTTTGTTGCCTTAAAATTTTATCTAAAAAGAGATTCAATTAGATTATTGTTTTTATTCGATTTATACAACCTGCTCCACATTTTCAAAGTGCAAGTAAAATTCTAGAACATTTTCAAAGTGCAAGTAAAATTCTAGAACATTTTCAAAGTGCAAGTAAAATTCTAGAACATTTTCAACAGAAGTACAAAATGAAGATGGGGTTGATGAAGTGTGTCTTCTCCCCCCACTGAGTTAATACCTGGTGGAAACACCTTTGGCAGCCATGACAGCTGTCAATCATTTTAAATAGGATTCTTCCAACTCTTAGGGAAACATACATCAACATCGCTGAAGCTCAGTACACTTGATTGGGAACCATTGATGTAAAACAATATTCTGTAGATCTGTAAGGGAAAACATTGAATATAATCTGTTTTTAGATGGAATTTTAAGGCAGCAAAATGTGTCTTCATTCTCCATTAGACACTGAGTCCCAAACGACATCCTCTCCCCTGTGGACTGCCCTACCTTCATGGACCCTGGTCAAAGGTAGTGGACTATATAGGGAATAGGGTGTCATTTAGGACGCACTCAGAGTCTGTACAGTCCATCTTCCTGAGGAACAAACTCTAGACTAAAGTTATTCCCATCGTGTGTGTGTGTGTGTGTGTGTGTGTGTGTGTGTGTGTGTGTGTGTGTGTGTGTGTGTGTGTGTGTGTGTGTGTGTGTGTGTGTGTGTGTGTGTGTGTGTGTGTGTGTGTGTGTGTGTGTGTGTGTGTGTGTGTGTGTGAGAGGAAGAAACTGTAAACTAAAGTTATTCACAGCAGAGAGACACAGTGAGAATAGAATCTGTTACTGTCGTCTAAGGAGACGTGTTTGGTTCAGTTTTGAACTCCGATGACTATGAGTCCTCTGTGGAGCGACTGTCCTATCTCCCTCCCTCCCTCCCTCCCTCCCTCCCTCCCTGTCTGTCTGTCTGTCTGTCTGTCTGTCTGTCTGTCTGTCTGTCTGTCTGTCTGTCTGTCTGTCTGTCTGTCTGTCTGTCTGTCCTATCTCCCTCCCTCCCTCCCTCCCTCCCTCCCTCCCTCCCTCCCTCCCTCCCTCCCTCCCTGTCTG